>NW_006206975.1:462604-478329 GCF_000334495.1 Tupaia belangeri chinensis
TCTTTTAAAAAAAAAAAAAAAAGAAGATTTTTGCTAAGAGACCAGCAGATGGGATAATGGTTATATCACTGGACTTCTACATATTCCAATTCCACCACCATTTGATTCCCAGACCTAGTGGCTTAAACCTAATGCTGGGGACATATGCATGCCTGCCCAAGATTCCAAGAGAATGAAGAAGAAGGGATTGCAGTATGGCCAACCCTCTTGGGGAGTAATTTCTCGCTTTCTGTCTCTCTCTGTGTCTCCAGCGACTGCATGTGCCCTATAGCAAAATCTTTTTTTTGCATTCGCTAGAGAGACAGAAAGCAAGAAGGCATCCCCCAGAGAGGATAGCCGTGCCACAATCCCTTATTTTCCTCCTGGGATTTTGGGCATGCACTCACACACCCATCCTGCATTTTAAGCCACCAGGTCTGACACTCAAACCATAGTCGGTCATGTAGGAGTCCAGCGCCTTAATTACTATGCCAGCTGTTGGTCCCATTTATCTTAACCATTCATTTATTTAACAAGGCTTTGTTAAAGTCTTAATAAGTTTAAAGAGGCTCAGCTGTGGTGACTCAAGTGCTAAGGTGCTGCTGAGCAATACTGGCACCATATAAGAGGACCAGGTTTGGATCCTAAGTCAACCTGAACACAATGGGTAGGCCTGCAATCCTGGCTGGCTGGGAGGACACGGAAGGATCAGTGTGGTGAGACCCAGTCAAAAGTACTTGTCTCTTCTTTCTTTCTCATGAAAGAAAAAATATACTTTCAAAAATAAAATATGATGGATGGAGAAATGTAATTGCTAACACAATGGATTCATACCATAATTTATACAATATTAAGCACAGAAAGCATTACCAAAATGTTTCAGTGCCAACCTATCGCTGAAAATGAACTTAAAAGTACACTACCTGAGGGGACCAGCAGGTGGCATGGTGGATAAGGTGCTGGACACTCCTACGTGGCCGACCATGGTTTGAGTCCCGGACCTGGTGGCTCACTTTCTCACTTTCTCTCTCTCTCTCTTGTCAAATTAAAATAAATGAATGAATAAAAAAATTAAATAAATAATAATTTAAAATCTTAAAAAAAAAAAAGTACACTACCTGAAAATAAATTTCAGACCCTATGAAACAGGAAATAAGTTATTGCCAATGAGTCATAAGAATGATATATATATACTTACCTAGATACAGTTTCAGTTTCTGGGTTCTCTCTCTCTGTATTCACCATTTCAATATTTTCAGATATATTCACTTTATCTTTTTCCCCATGAGTCTATAAAATCAAATTTTTACAGTTAATCTACTTACCATAAAAAACTTCAAACTTTGTAATGAATGCATGGAAAATAAAACAATGAAGTTTTATTTATTTATTGCTAGAGGGCATGCACACTTACCAGAGAGAGACAGAGAGAGACAGAGAGAAAGAGCATCCCCAATGGGCATGGTTATGCTACAATCATTCCTCTTTCACTTCTCCCTCCTGTCAGGATTTTGGCTATGTGTACATATACATCTTGAGTTTTTCAAGCTGTTGAGGCCAGGACTCAAAGTTCAGTCGGTCATGTGAGAACCAGCTTCCGAAGCACATGCTTAACTACCGCACTGCAATGCCGAGCCCAAAACTATGTTTTCAGAAATTGTTTATAACATGGAAAACTATTTATAAAATGTTAAATTCCAAAGAAGTTTACAAAACTGAATTGATATCACTATTCAATGAAACATGTGGAAAGATCAGTTGCATCTGGATAATTAAATTATTAATGATTTGGTGCCAGCCAATGACATGGTGGTTAAGGTGGCAGGATCGCACATGGTCAACTGTTCAGTTCAAGTCCTGGACCTGAGAGCTTGAGAAACACACAGGGGTGCATGTGCATGTGTGGCCAAAATCTGAAGAGGAGAATATACTGCAGTGTGACTATCCCCCCAAGGGGTGCTTTCTCATATTATCTCTTTTTCTCTCTGTCTCTCCTAGGTGAGCCCCCCCACACACACACATACACATGATAGCAAATTAAAAGGAAACAAAAAAATTATTAATGATTATATTTTCATTTTTTCTTAAGTCTGTATATTCCAAATTTATTACAATTCAATAGATATCAAGATTCAGTTTAAAAAGACTGTTACATAGCTACACTAGAAAAAGTATTTTTAAAAAATGCATGCCAGGGCCAGCAGATGGCGAGGTGGTTAGGGGCACTGGACTCTACATGGCCAACTGCAGTTGAAGTCTCAGACCTGGTGGCTTGCTTTCTCACTCTACCCCCACCCGATACTCTGTCCTCCCTACCTGATCAAATTAAAATAAATAAAGCTAAATAATTCTTTATAAATAAATAAATAATAAACATTTTAAAAATACATGCCAATATTTAAAAAAGTATTTTAGTAAAAATTGTGGCCAGCAGGTGGTGAGTGGTTAAGGGTGCTGGACTTCCACATGGCTGACCACAGTTCAAGTCCTATACTTGGCAGCTTGCTTTCTCACTTTCCCTCTCTCTCTCTCACTATATCTCTCTCTGGTCAAATTAAATTAAATAATTAAATAAAATAATTCTTTAAAATAATTTTAAAATATTTTAGCAAAAATCAAGCAATTATAACATAATTCTGGCAGAGATAAAAGAAAACAAGAACATTCACTTTTTTAAAAATTTGCCAGAGGACACATTTGCTCACTGGAAAGAGAAAGAGAGAGAAAGCAAGAAAGCACCCTTTATGGGGCATGGTCACACCACAATCCCTTCTCCATCTCTCCCTCCTTTCAGGACTTTGGGCAAGCATACACATGTCCCTGGTGTTTTCTTCATGCTGCCAGTTCTGGGTCTTGAACCATGCAGTAAACTATGTGAGATCCAGCTACCTTAACCACCAGGCCACAAGCTGGCCCAAGAACATTCATTTAATGCTTAAACTAATGTAAATAGATTCTTTTTGACTTACAGTTTGATAAAGCGTAACAAGAGCTGTACAAATATTTAAAATATAACCACCTCAGGAAATGAATTCTCTGTCTGTCTCTCTTAAAAATCCCAAAATTAGGCCAGCACATGGCATGGAGGTTAAGGCGGCTGGATCCCACATAGTCAACTCTGGAGTTAGTGTTGAAAATCACGCTAGGCACATGTGCCCATGCATCCCAAATTCCAAGAGAATGGATTGTGTGTGGCCATTCCCTCGGGAATCATTTTTCACTTTCTCTCTCTCCCAATCTCCTTTTGTCTCTCTCCAGATAATGCACGAGCTCTTTGGCAAAAATCTATTTAAAAAAAAAAAAAAAAAAAAGTCTACCATTAGAAGAATGGTGAGCTAAATCAATAATATGTTAACCTGATGCTGTTATTAAAAAGATCAGTGAGATCCAAGAAAATGTAAATGAATAGTTCAGAGGAAAACACTTAAAATGTTATACACTGCATTGTTAAAAACTACAGAAATATTTACATATGTTGAGAGAAAGTTTATAAAGGATAAACAGAAGTGTGACTG
The DNA here is from genome assembly GCF_000334495.1 of Tupaia belangeri chinensis. NCBI lineage: Eukaryota > Metazoa > Chordata > Mammalia > Scandentia > Tupaiidae > Tupaia > Tupaia belangeri. Next base: position 466,099 of record NW_006206975.1, read on the forward strand.
TCTGGATTTGGATAAAAAGATTATGGGTATAATTACAGTTTTTGTTTTTATTTTTTAAAGGTTTTAGCCATAGGGCACATGTGTTCACCAGAGCGAGACAAGTGAGAAATTATCCTCCAAGGGATGGCCACGCTGCAATTCCTTCTCCTCCATTCTCCTCCTGGGATTTTAGGCACGCATACACATGTGCCCAGCATGATTTTCAAGCCTCTGGGTCAGGAACTCAAACCGTACAGTCAGCCAAGTGAGATATAGCCACCTTAACCACCACACCACCTGACTGGCCTGTGTGTGTGTGTGTGTGTGTGTGTGTGTGTGTGTGTGGTTCTTTTTGTTGTTGTTGAAGTTTATTAATTTCTTCCATGAAAGACAGAGAGAAAGGGACAGAAAGGGAGAAAAACAGGCACTGGACATTCCCCCCAACTCCCAACAGGGTCCTCATGCTTCAATTCATCCTTAACCTCAATGAGCCCAGATCACAGGCACCTACCCAAGCATATAAGGGAGGCATGGATCTGGATCTGGCTATGCTACCATCTGGTCCTTATATCTGTTTTAATGTAACAGTACTTTGCAATTACAAGCTAACATTTTTTATTCACGACTACTTAAGGAACATTTTAATAATTTCATTCTCTTACTCCATACCGTTTCAACTGAAGTTTCTGAATGTGAACTGTTGCTCTCAGTATCTGTTTTGCCTTCTGAAGGAACTGATTTCTTTCCAACTGCCCTTGTTAAATTGGGTTTAGGTCTCTGGCGTCGACCTCTTGATATCGGCTTAATATTTTCTGTTTGATCAGTTTCCCTAAAAAAATTAACATTCTTGAAATTGCATCCAATATGTAGTCATGTTCAAATAAAAGTCTAAAAAATGCTAAAATAACCCAGTCATCATCAGAAAGCACTCCTTTAAAAGTTTATTTACCATAAGAGTAGCAAAAAAGAATTGAGACTTATTCTACATATGATGAAAATATATTATTCCATATCAGTAATTTAAACAGCATGGTACTAATATAAGAATAAACAAGTAAAACAGAAAATTTAGACAATGACTCTAGAACATGTAATTTTAGCATAATTACAAAGGAAACATCTCAAAACAGGATAAAATCAAATATAAAATAAAATGTGTTTTTAAAAATAAATGTTAAAGAAAATTAAATAAATGATACTGGAAAAATCAGGTAATACTGAGAAAAAAAATAAAATCAGCTCCATTCCTTGCAGTGTACTGACAGTATATTTCAAGTGGATCAAAGATTTAAAAGAAACCATAAAGAAAATATGGATTATTTCATAACCTACAGATGGGAAATTTTTCTAAAATATAAAAACCACAAAAGAATAAAACTGAAATTTGACATAAAAGCCTTTACATAGCCAAACCACAAAAAGCTATCAGAAGTCAAACTAAAAACCCAGAAACTCAAATCACAAAGCTAACTTCTCTAAAATATACTGAGGTCCTATAAAACAAGAACATTAGTAAAGTTTTTAAAGTGGGCAAAGGATATGAACAACTCTCTCACACACACACAAAATAAAAATGAAAATTGGTTTTAAATGTGATCAGATACTGCACTTCACTCCCAATAAGTACAAATTAAAATGAGACTGAGAAAGTGCAAAAATGAAATAACATGTGAAGAATTAGAGAATCAAAGGGGAATTAGACACAGATGTTAAACATTCTCTCAACTTTAGGGTAAACATTTTATAAAATAAGAAACTGAAGGGGAAAAAAATAAAATAAAAAAATAAAATTACATAACCCTGCCCCCCCAACAGGGTGTGATAATGCAAATATTACACTTACTTTCAAGGTTGGTAAAATTCACAAGTGTGATCACACCATCTATTGGTAAGGAAGATAAATATACTTCTATATTGTTGATGGGGATCTAAACTAGTACAACTCCTATAAACAGAATTTTGGTAGTATCCACCAAAACCATAAATGTATAAAGGTATGTATTTGTATGTATACACACAAATTCTTTGAGCAAATATTCCCTTTTTAGGAACTTACCCTACAAATATACTTGCATATAGGCAGAAGGATAGAGGTCACGATTATAAGAACTGTTTATAAAAACTAGCCATCAATAGGGCACTGATAACATAAACTATGATACCACAAAATATTATGTTATGAAAAGAATAAAGAAGATTTTTATATAAAAACACAAAAGGACATAGGACCAGCAGTTGGTGTAATGGCTATGCTGCTGGACTTTCATGTAGTCGACCGTGGTTCAAGTCCTGGACCCAGTCAGTGGCTTAAACTCAAGCTGGGCGCATGTGCATGCATGCCCAAGATCCCGAGAGAAGAATGGAAGAGAATGGCGTGGCCATCCCCCGGGAGGTGATTTTTCACTTTCTGTCTCTCAGGAGAGCACACACACCCTATAACAAAAACCTCTCAAAAAAAAACAAAAAAAGACAAAAAATTTGGAAAATGTGACCTACTGTACCATTATAAAAGTATGAAAACCAGGCCATGCCATGATGGCACAGAGGTAGCATCCCACTTTACAATCACAGAAGATTAAGGTTCAGTTTCTGGGTTGAACTGTACACTCTAGGAGTACATGGACCAATAATCCTATCTGATTGGGAAGAACAGGAGCAGAACACAGCATGAGACAACCCTGTTGAGGGTACTGTCTCTCTTTTCCCGAGTCCCTCTCTGTCTCTCTCTGAAAGAAATGTTTCTTTTTTAAGAATTATTCATTTGGGAACCAGCAGTTAGCGTAATGGCTATGTCGCTGGACTCCCACGTAGTCGACCGCAGTTCGTGTCCCGGACCCAGTGGCTTAAAACTCACGCTGGGCACGTGTGCGTGCGTGCCCAAGATCCCGAGAGGAGAAGGGATTGCGGCATGACCAACCCCCTGGGAGGTGATTTCTCGCTTTCTGTCTCTATGTCTCTGTCTGGCGAGCACACGCGCCCTACAGCGAAAACCTCTCAAGAAAAATAAAAAATAAGAAATAAATAAATAAATAAAGTTTGATTTCCAGGGTGACTGTGCTTTACTGAAAAATAAGAACTCAAACTAAAAGCTTTAAAGCCCACATGAAGCAAGAAGTTACAAGGAAGAAAAAAAGAAAGTCTGAAATTTTGAGATATCTCTTCAAAGGGAGATTTCTATATTGCTTTTATCCTGTTCCTAGTGAGGACCTAAATTTAACCAATATCTGAACACTGGGAAACATAACTAATTTAATATAACCAATATAAAAATCTAATCTGACATCGTACGTGGAAAATGACTCAAACCAAGTGAAATAAAATCTTAAATATTTAAAATTCCAAATTACTTAAGGATTTTATCATGATACCCTTGCAAAAACTCCTATCATTACTATACATCATATGTGAAAGAATATCTTTCTGTTATCAATTTTAAATGAAACCCTGATGTTATACTCTTAACAGACTACAGGATAATTACGTATTAAATGCTGTACATATTAATGGTCCTAGTCCCTAAACAAAAATAACATTATCAACATTTAAAAATTGTATCAAAATTTTAGAAGTAAATAAATAAATTCTATCATGTAAAATACTTACAGTGATTTATTGTTTGCGTCGACATTTCTTTCTTCTGCACTTTCAGAATTATTCACCTCACACGATGCTCTGATTCCAATATCTGATGAAGGCAACTGTGAAATGCTTGATTCTGAAGATTCAGTTGCCACTAATGAATCAACTTGTTGATTGCTAAGGAAATGAAAATACATGAGGAAAAAAATTCCTAGTAATATATATTTCACATTAATTATTAAAAATATTTTTTAAAAATCAGCCAGAGGGCACTTGTGCTCACCAGAGAGCAGAGGAAGAAAGTAAACTGCAATAGGGCATGGTCATGCAGCAATCCCTCCCCCTCCATTTCTCCTTCCTGTTTGGATTCTAGACACACACACATATGTGTCTGGAGTGGTTTTCAAGCCACCAGGTCTGAGATTTGAATGCACAGGAGGCCATGTGAGATCCAGTTCTCTCAACTACAGGACCACAAGGCCAGCCCCAAAAGATTTTTAAAAATATATAAAAGCGGGAAATAGCAGTTAGTGTAATGACTATGTCGCTGGACTCCCACATAGTCGACCATGGCTCGCGTCCTGGACCTGGTGGCTTAAAACTCACGCCGGGCGCATGTGCGTGCGTGCCCAAGATCCCAAGAGGAGAATGGAGGAGAAGGGATTGCAGCGTGACCATTCCCCCTGGGGGGTGATTTCTCGCTTTCTGTCTCTATGTCTCTCTCTGTCTGGCAAGTGCACGTGCCGTATAGCGAAAACCTCTATAAAAATAAATAAATATATATATATATATATGTGTGTGTATATATATATATATATATATACACACATACATATATATAAAAGATAGATATATATATATATAAAAGCAATATTTCAGAAGGTGGTATTTTACATCAAGAAATAATCAAATCTATTATCATTTTTTTAATTATCCCTTTGCATCAAGTTATAGTAATTGTATCTTCAAGAAAATAGCAACCACAAATTCATAGACTTGGGAAAATGCTCAAGAAGTCTCAAAAGAAAACACCAACTAAATGGAGTTCACGAATCAAACATATGTGTAAAACCAAAATAAAATTTAGGAATTATCTTTCATTAGAATTTTAAGGGGGCTGGCAGGTAGCATGGTGGTTAAGGGGGCTGGACATCCACATGGTTGACTGCAGTGTGAGTCCTAGACCTGACAGCTTGCTTTCTCACTTTCCTTCTCTCTCTTTCTCGCTCTCTCTCCCCCTCCCTCCCTCTCTGGTCAAATTAAAATAAAGTTAAATATAATTCTTTAAAAAAAAAAAAGTAGGCAGTCTATACTCTGAATGGTATTGTCTTTACCAAAAACCATACAAAGTAAAGTGCACAGTCCCAATAAGGTAAGTCGCATTTAACACCATAGTATGCAAAATGATGACTACACTGCATTATGAAATATTTAGACTAACAATACTATAACTAGCAGCTATGCACTAACTAGCACCATCTCCATACATATTCAAATTTAATCTTTTTTTTTTTTTTTTTGAGAGGTTTTTGCTGTAGGGCGCATGCGCTCACCAGAAAGAGAGAGACAAAAAGCAAGAAGTCACCCCCCTGGGTGGATGGCCACACTGCAATCCCTTCTCCTCCATTCTCTCGGGATCTTGGGCACACACACACCCGACGTGAGCTTAAGCCACCGAGTCCGGGACTCGAACCATGGTTGACTACATGGGAATCCAGTGACATAGCCATTACGCAAACTGCTGGCCCCCAAATTTAGTCATTTAAAAAAAAAATTTTTAAGAGTTATTTTATTTAACTTTATTTTTAATTTGACCACAGAGGAACAGAGTGAGAAAGAAAAAGAAAGCCTCCAAGTCCAGGACTCAAACCACAGTTGGCCATATGAGAATCCAGGCCTTTTAACCACCATGCCACCTGCCGGCCCCCATATTTTCAAAATTTTGCCAATTATTTCCAACTTATCAACAGGAATTTTCTTTATTTTTGTTGACCAGATAACATTTAAAACCTATCAGTAGTTTCCCTTTAACTTTCTTTACGGAGCCTTTGTTAAGTATTTTATTTTACAGCAAACTTGTCATCTTATCTTTTTTTTAAGTTTTGCTAGAGGGTGCATGCACTCGCTTTAGAGAGACAGAGAGAGAGGGAAAGTGAAAAATAATCCCCCAAGGTGTATGGCCACACCACAATCCCTCCATTTTCCTCTCAGGATTTTGGACATAGACACGTCCATGATATTTTTAAAACCACCAGTCCAGCACTCAAACTGCTCGGTCATATAGGAATCTGCCACCTTAATCTCTGCACCCCCTCTGACCCTATCAATCTTAACGTCTGTGATTTCTAAGTGTTAAATGCTTGAGGGTCACCCTGAAGCCTAGTGGTTAAGGGAGCTAGATCCCATGTGGCCCACTATGAGGTTCAAATCCTAGGCCTGGCCATTCAAACAGCATACCAGGCATGTATGTGCATACCCAGAATCCCAACAGGATAGAGAAATGAAGGAGAAAGAATTGTGGAACTACCGTGCCCTATTGGGGGTATTTTCTCCATCTTTCTTTTTCCTTTTTGCTTTTCCTTGTCTGAGAAGGTTTTTGCTATAGGGTGCATGCACTCCCCAGAAAGACAGAGAGACAGAATGGGAGAAATCACCCCCCAGGGGGATGGTCATGCCACAATCCCTTCTCCATTCTCCTTTCGGGATCCTGAGCACACATACACACCCAGTGTGAGTTTAAGCCACTGGATCTGGGAATTGAACTGTGGTTGACTACATGGGAGTCCATGAACACAGCCATTATGTCAACTGCTGTTCCCCATCTTTCTATTCCCTGCCTCTGTGCCCACATACACATGTTCTTTGGCAAATTAAAAAAAAATTTTTTGAGAGGCTTTTTCTATAGGGCGCGTGTGCTCGCCAGACAGAGACAGAAAGCAAGAAATCACCCCCCAGGGGGGATGGCCACACCGCAATCCCTTCTCCTCCGTTCTCCTCCAGGGATCTTGGGCACACCCACACATGTGCCCGGCATGAGTTTTCTTTTCTTTTTTTTTTGGAGAGGTTTTTGCTATAGGGTACGTGTGCTCGCCAGACAGACAGAGACAGAAAGATAGAAAGCGAGAAATCACCCCCCAGGGGGGATGGCCACGCCGCAATCCCTTCTCCTCCATTCTCCTCTCGGGATCTTGGGCATGCACGCACACGCACCCGGCGTGAGTTTAAGGCACCAGGTCTGGGACTTGAACCACAGTCGACCACATGACTACACTGGAGACCAGTGACATAGCCATTACACCAACTGCTGGTCTCCAATATACGTGTAGTCTTTAATCCATCGAGAAGTTAGTGAATAAAGTAAAATAGGATTCTAATATATTTTTTCTATGCCAATATCATTTACTGACTAATTAGCTCAACATTTTTTTAAAATTATGAATTCAAACAGCAAACCCAAGTAGCTATTTTCCCCAAAAAGGGTAAGTTTAAAACAAAACAAAATCTGGAGGAAAAACAAAATTAAAGGTCTCACACTTTCTGATTTCAAAACATATTACAAGGGGCCAGCAAGTGGTGTGGTGGTGCTGAAGGTGCTTGATTCCCACAGGGCTAACCACAGTTTGAATCCTAGGCCTAATGGCTTACTTCTCACTTTCTCTCTCTCTCTGTCCGTCTCTCTCTGGTGAATGCATGTGCCTGCTAGCAAATTTTTAATAATAATTCTTTTTAAAAAACATATTACAAATCTTGGGACCAGCAGTTAGCGTAATGGCTATGTCGCTGGACTCCCATGTAGTCAACCGTGGTTCACGTCCCGGACCCGGTGGCTGGAAACTCACGCTGGGCACGTGTGCGTGCGTGCCCAAGATCCCGAGATGAGAATGGAGGAGAAGGGATTGCGGCGTGGCCATCCCCCCTGGGGGATGATTTCTTGCTTTCTGTCTCTATGTCTCTCTCTGTCTGTCTGGTGAGAGCGCACTCGCCCTATAGCCAAAACCTCTCCAAAAAAAAAATATTACAAATCTACAGTAACCAAATCAGTATGGCAAAGGCATAAACAAGTCACACAGATCAACAGGACAGAATAGAGAGCTCAGAAAGAAACCCACATATATACAGTCAAATGATCTTTGACAAGGGTACTAAGACACCACAAAATTTTAAAAATACTTAAATGTAACACTTAAAACTAAAACCCCTAGAAGAAAACAGAACAAAAGTTTATAACACTGATTTTGACAATGATTTCTTGGATATGATACTTAAAGCACACAGAACAAAAGAAAAGATAAACAAGTGGGACTATATCAAACTAAAAACCTTCTGCACAGCAAAAGAAACAGTAAACAGAGTGAAAAGACAACCCATTCAACGGGATGAAACGTTCACAAGCCATATTTTATCTGACAATGGATTAACATCCAAAATATAATAGTAGCTCCTACCATTCAACAAATAAAGAGAAAGAGGGGGAGGAGAGAGGAAAAAACAATAAAGAGAAAAAAGTAAACAAAGAAAAGGCAAAGGAATTGGTCAGACATTTCTCCAGCTAATATACACAAATAACATGTATATGAAAAGATGCTCAATATCATTAATTATAAAGGAAATGCAAATTAAAACAACTCTGAGGTATCAGTGACTACATGTTAGGATTACTAGAGCCATATGCGAAGAACCAGGGTTTAAATCCTAGATTGACCTGCATATCTAGAATCTTTGAGGTGAAATTCTTTTCATGCCAATGTACTGACCTTTTGGTATTGCTCTTTCTTTCTGATACTTACTTTGCCACTACAGCTTCTTCTCTTCTTCTTTTGGTTAGTATTTGCATGGGTTTATTATTTTCCATAAGATTTTCTACTTACCTTTGTTTTTGTTTCTTTTTAACTCTAATCCTGGTTAGATGGAAGGCTAAGAAATGGATTGTGATGGTGAAGGTACCCCATCTGTGTGTTTGTGTGTGTATCTCGTGAAAGAATAAAGGAAGAAAAAAACTTCAAAAAAAAGATAACATGTATAGGTAAGGATATAGAAGGACTGGAACCTTGTTGATATGAATATAAAAAGGTACACCCACTATTGGAAAGTGTGGAGGCTTCTCAACGAATTAAAAATACAATCAATACAAAAGAATTGAAATCACAATTTTGAAGAAATATTTGTACTCCCAAGTTCACTGTAGTATTTACAATAGCCAAGGGATAGAAATACACCTAAATGACCACTGACTGGTGAAAGAATAAAAAAAAAGGTATATACATGCAATAGAATATTATTTAGCCATAAAAAATAATCATATGCTATGAATCATTGATAAACTTTGAAGATGTTGGGCTAAGTGAAGTAAGCCAATCGCTTAAGGACAAATAGTGCATGAATCCACTTATAGCAGGTATCTAAAGTATTCAAACTCATAGAAATAGAAAGAAGAATGGTGGTTTAACAGAGTTGCAGGGAAAAGACATGGAGAGTTGCTACTCAATGGATATAAAGTTTCAGTCAAGATTTTAAATCTGTTTTATAATACTGTGCTAACAGTAAACAATACTGTATTGTACACTTTAAAATTTGTTAAGACAGGGCCAAGCTATGGGTAGTGGTTAGGATGACTGGATCTTCCATGGCTGACCTAATGGTTCAAATCCTGGATACAGTGGCCTGAAAAACACACCAGGCCTAAAATCCCAAAAAGTGCAAAGATGGAGGAGAAAGGAATATGGTATGACCATTTTCCAAGGGGGTGGGGGGGTGCTTTCTCACTCCTCTCCCATTCTCACCTCTTTTCTCTCTCTGGTAGGCATTTTGGCAAAATTTTTAAAAAATGTGGTAAGAGGATAGATCTCTGGCCCAGCTCCATAGCGTAGTGGTTCAGCACTGTGCACAGAATCAGATCCCACATGGCTGACTACAATTTAAACACAAGTCCAGTGGCTTGAAAAACACACCAGGCACACGTGCATACATGCCTGAAATCCTGAAGAGATGAAGAAATGAGAGCAAAAAGGATTGTGGCATGGCCATATCCCATCTTTCTCTCTATTTCTCTGGCAAGCATACGTAGCCTCAAGCAGGGAAAAAAAAAAAGGACAAGCCATCTATACTTTTTAACCACAATAAAAAATAAATAAGTGAAATTTAAAGCACACCTAGAGCAGGACACATTCTATTAAAATAGAAAGCTAAGAGCCAGCAGGTGGCGTAGTGGCTAAGGTGCTGGATACTCCCACGTGGTCAATCACGGTTTAAGAGCTGGACCCGGTGGCTTCCTTTTTCACTTTCTCTCTCTCTCTCTCTCTCTCTCTGTGTCTCTCTCTCTGTCTCTCTCTAGTGGAATTAAAATAAATGAATAAATAAAATTAAATAAATAATTTTTAAAACAGAAAGCTAAGTAAAAAGGCCTAGACATGATGGCATAGTGGTAGAGCACTGCTGTACCAGACTGGGGCTCCAAGGGGGACGATGCCCAGTTCCCAGACCAATGTAGACAGCCCAGGCCCAGAGGTGCACACCAGTGATCCTGACTAGTTAGTAAGCTACAATAGGAAAACTGCAACATGGAAAGACTGTCAAAATATCTTCCTATCTCTCTCTCTTTTTAAAAAAAAAAAATGAATCCCAGACCTGGCGACTTGTTTTCTCGCTTTCCTTCTCTCACTCTCTCGCTCTCTCTCTCTCTGGTCAAATTAAAAATAAATAATAAAGTTAAATAATTATTTTTTAAAAAGTGAGAGAAAATCTTTACAGAAAATAATAAACTCATAGAAATATTTACCAAAAAAACACTATAATGGCAAAATAAACATCAGAAAAAGAACATACCAGAAGGATAATACATAACGATAAAAGGACTTCACAATGAAGACACAAAAATTCTAGACATGTATGCACCTAACTAGAGAACTTCAAAATACATGAAACGAAAACAATAAATACTGAAAGACGAATCCAAAATTACAGATGGAGACTTTAACACTCCTTTCTTAGCAATCAACAGATGCAGATAAAGCCAATAAACACATAGAATATACCTTGAAGGAAGGACAGAGTCAGTTCTTTCCTCAGCTTTTTCACTGGACGCTAATTCCATGTCATCTGTGCCACATACACAAGAAAGCCTTTGTTCCTTATTGCATTCATCTTCATTTACCTCAGGCCTTAAAGACTGACATTTACCTAAGAATATATAATCCACATTATTTTTTAAAATGACATCAAAACACCTATTTTTTAAAAGCACAAAAAAATTTACATAGAAAGTCTGTTTCTATAAAACATTAATCCATTCAAGTTCTAATGTGCAAGGTGTGCATTTTATTGTTTAAATTTTAACTGTTTTTTTTTTAATTATCTATATAATTTTATTTATTATGATTATTTTTTAACTTGACCAAGGTGGGGGGGCCATATCAGAAAGCAAACCATCAGGTCCAGGACTGGAGATCCAGGACTAGAACCATGGTCCGCCATGTGGGAGTCTAGTACCTTAACCACCATGCCACTTGCCAGGCCAGTTGCTGGACTCCCACATGGAAGACCTCAGTTAGAATCCCGAATATGGCGACTTACTTTCTCACTTTCCTTCGCTCTGTCTCTTTCTGGTGAGTGCATATACCCTTCAACAAAATTTGCAAAACAGAGTGATAATAATTAAATAAGTAATAACTCATTAAAAGAATTTTAAGTGCTTAAATAGACTTGTTTTATATGTCTAATCAGGAAACTAAAGATAGACTTGTCAATTCTTCTGCTCCTTCAGAAATGTAATGTAATAATTAATAACATGGTAGCTGGAAATTTAGTAAGTACTCAACAAATATTGAATGCTTATATTCATCATCTCATTTAAAATGTCCTATTAAGAGGTTTAATGATCAGGGCCAGCAGATGGCATGGTGGTTAAGGCACTGGATTATCACATGGCTGACTGGGGTTCCAGACCTGGCAGCTTGAAAATCCTGCCAGGCACGTTATGTGTCTGTGCCCAAAAATTCCAGGAGGAGAATGCAGGGAAGGGAATGCAGTGTGGCCATCCCCCTTGGAGGGTGATTTCTCACTTTCCCTCTCACTGTCTCACTCTGGCAAGTGCACACACCCCATGGCAAGAAACCTTTAATAAAAAACAACAAAGCTTAATTATCAAAAGCTACTAATATTTTTTCTGTTGTTGTTTTGTTTTGTTTTTTTTTTAAGAATTATTTTATTGGAGCTGGCAGGTGGTGTGGTGGTTAAAGGCGATGGGCTTCCACATGTCCAACTGCAGTTCGACTCCTGGAAGTGGTGGTTTGCTTTCTCGCTTTCCCTCTCTCTCTCTCTCTCTGGTCAAATTTAATAATAATAAAAAATAAAGCTAAATAAAATAATCCTTAAATTAAAAAAAGAATTATTTTATTTAACTATTTATTTATTTAAATTTAACCAGAAAGGGACAGAGTGAGAGCAAGAGAGAGAAAGAAAGGGAAAGTGATAAAGCAAGCCGCCAGGTCCAGGACTTAAACCACAGTAAGCCATGTGGTAGTACAGTACCCTTAACTGTCATGCCACCTGCCAGACCCTTAGTATTTTTTTTTTTTTTTTAAGAATTATTTAACTTTGGGAACCAGCAGTTAGCGTAATGGCTATGTTGCTGAACTCCCACGTAGTCGACCGCAGTTCACGTCCCGGACCCGGTGG
>NW_006206975.1:478508-509614 GCF_000334495.1 Tupaia belangeri chinensis
AAAAAAAAAAAGAATTATTTAACTTTATTTATTTGTTTACTTATTTTAATTTGACCAGAGAGGGACTGAACGAGAGAGAGAGAGAAAGAGAGGGAAAGCAAGTCACCAGTCTGGGACTCAAACCATGGTTGACCATGTTTAGTCCAGCACCTTTAACCAACATGCCACCTGCTGCCCCTAAAAATTATTGGTATAAACTCTATCACAGAGAAGAACTGCCTGAGTTCAGAGATCTTTTTATTTTCAGGAGAGTTTTTGCTAAAGGTTGTATGCACTAACTGGAGAGTGAAAGTGAGAAATCACCCCCTGGGAGGGATGGCCATGCCCCACAATCCCTTTTTCTCTATACTCCTCTCAGGATTTTGGGCATGCACATGCACATTCCCGATGTGGGTTTCAAGCCGCTGGCCCAGGACTTGAACTGGGGGTCAGCCATGTGGGAGTTCAGTACCTTAACCACTACGTCACCTGCTGGCCCCAATTTCAGAAATTTGTTCTGATTTGGAGGTTTTTGCCATAGGGCACATGCACTTGCGGGGGGGTGGGGGGGGGAGGGAGAGTGAAAGGGAGAAATCACTCCCTAGGGGGCATGGTCAAGCCCCAATCCCTTCTCCATTCTCCTCCTGGAATCTTGGGCACACACACTGGCATGCTTATCCAGGGACTTGAACCACATGAGAATCCAGAGACATAACTACTACACCACCTGCTAGTCCCAAGTTCAGAGATCTTAAGTGACTTGCCTAATGTCATACTTAGCAAATAAAAAACAAACTAGAATTTAAAGTAAGTCTGTTTAGTTTCTGAATCACAAAGCTATTATGTTTTATTTATTCATTGTTATTATTTTATTTTTATTTTTAAAAGTTGACCAGAGAGAGATAGAGAAAGAAAGGGAAAGTGCGAGAGCAAGTTGCCAGGTCTGGGACTGAACCACGGTCAGCTATGTGAGAGTCCAGCCACCTTAACCACCATGCCACCTGCTGACCCCTACATTTCTAATCATTGTAAATGGGAATACATAGCTGGTGATACACTTAAAAACAAACTAAGAGAAAAATCTCTCTGCTTTACTGTAACTTTTTTTTTTTCATACATTTTTTTTTCCACCATAACCTTTTATCTTTTAACTAAAAATTGCCTGCTACACTCATGCAGGCAATAGGGTATGTGATGCTAGAAGGTTGTGGAAGGTCCAGGTTTAGATCCCACGCCATATTAACCATTCCAGGCAGAGTAGTGCAGACATGCATTCGTAGACAATGAGAGGCTAAGGTGGAAAGATCATAGGATGGTGAGACACTGTCAAAATAATCTATCTTTCTCTTACTAAAGAAATAAACTATTATCAAAAATAAGTAAAAAGATTTAATACAATACCATAATTATAGAACCAATGAAAAAGATTTATTAACTGCTACTATCTAGAAAGAAAGAATTAAAATTATATAACATATTACTGTATATGTCTTCTCAAGTAATATAGCAGTTGTTATGTAAAAAAAAACTTACTCTTGGAGGCAGCAGGTGGTGTGTTGGTTAAGGGCACTGGACTCCCACATGGCCAACCATGCTTCAAGTCCTGGATCTGGAGGCTTACTTTCTCACTTTCCCTCTCTGTCTCTGTCTCTCTCTGGAAATATTAAAATAATAATAACAAATAAAGTTAAATAAAATAATTAAAAAAAAAAAAACTTACTCTTGTGTTTTTCTCCTTTAGAAGGGCCTGGCTGAACAGAGGCATTTTCCGAAAGACTTTCTACTTCCCGTTCATTAACTTCATCTTGATCCTTCTTTTTTCTATTCTTTTGATTTAGGTCTTGTTCTAAAGCAACCTCCTCCAAATCATGTCCTAATAAAGTCAGAGACTCTTCAACTGTCTGAGCAACGTTTTGAGATCTTTCTGTGTCTGAAATTTTAGTACTCATAGACTCATCCGGATCATCATTTGTTCCTTCACTGGCAACTTTTTTTGCTGAAAATAAAAGAAATTGTTATAAACAACTTATAGGAAAAATTCTTAAAGGTAAAAAAGATACATGTTTATGATGTCCTCTATATTACTTGTACGAACAAAAAAATTGATGATAATCTGAAATGTCCAATAGGGAATGACTAAGTAAGTTATAACATATTCATGCTATAAAAATCCAACTCATGAAATCAATAACAACAACAAGGTATATTTGTACGTAGTACTAGTGTAAAAGATTTCAAAACATTATTACATAAGAAAATCAATGGCAGTAATACATATTTTTTTTAATTACTCAACTTTATTTATTATTACTATTTTTTTTTTTAATATGACCAGAGAGAAACAGAGAGAGAGAGAAAGTGAGAAAGCAAGCTGTCAGGTCTCTGACTCGAACCACGGTTGGCCAAGTGGGAATACAGCACCTTTATCACCACACCACCTGCAAGCTCCCATATGTATCTTTTTTTTGGAGAGATTTTTACTCTAGGGCACATGTACTCGCCAGAAAGACAGAGACAGAGAGACAGAAAGCGAGAAATCAACCCCCAGGTAGATGGCCATGCTACAATCCCTTCTCCTCCATTCTCTTCTTGGAATCCTGGGCACACACGCACATGCACCTGGCATGAGTTTAAGCCACCAGGTCCAGGACTTGAACTACAGTCAACTATACTGGAGTCCAGCAACATAGCCATCACGCTAACTGTTGGTCCCCATACATGCCATTTTTATTAAACAAAAACAATTGCATATACTATAAGTGACACACATGTATATATGTGTAGAAAGAATTTAGTAATTGTTATCCAAAGAAATCTTAAGAATTTAATTTGAGAGACAGGTGAGAAAGCATTCAAAAATTTCATCTTTCCTAACAGTATCAAAAGGTAAGATCTTTGGCCCAACTGTGGTGGTTCAACAGAATATAGCTCCACCATGCTGGAACTATATGAAAGATCAGGATTCAGTTCCCAGGTCAACCTGTACATGCAGCTAAGCACACACTCCTGCCCATGTTCCTGGCTGTCTGGGAAGGCTAGAGGGAGGATCACGATATGAAACCTTGTTGAAGGGGGTTGTGTGTGTGTGTGTGTGTGTGTGTATGTGTGTGTCTCATAAAATAAATAACTAACTTAAAAAGAAAAAAAAAGGTAAAACCTTCAAGAGGTAATTGGGTCATAAGGGCTACACCCTCTGTTATGAAAGGGCAAGTGTGGCTGCTTACTGGTCTCTCTTTTTGCTCTTCCCACATGATGATGCAGCAAGAAGGTCCCTGCCAGATGATGGTGCTGATCCTGTACTTCTCAGCCTCCATAATTATGAGAAATTAATCCCTGTTCTCTATAAATTACTCAGTCTTGGGTATTCTATTACTTGAGCAATACAAAATAGACTAAGACAGCATTCAAACCAAATGCAAGTTTAACTTCAAAATAAAGGCTGATCTTCTCTAAAGACTTCTCTAAAGATATCCAATCTCAAAGGTAAAAAAGTTCAGGGCCAGCAGGTGGCGTGGTGGTTAAAGGCACTGGACTTCCACATGGACTTCCACATGGCCGACCGCAGTTAGAGTCCAGACCTGGCACCTCGTTCTCTCTCTCTCTGTCCCTCTCTGGTCAAATTAAAAATAAAGTTAAAATTAAAAAAAAATTCTTTAAAAAAAGTTTTAAAAATTCAATATAATTTACTTTTGTTCTCTTTATTCATGATGGATTGCATAAGTATGTACATGAGAGAGGGGACGAGAAAGAGGAAAGGGTCTGGCCATGCCATGATCCCTTTCCTTTAGTCCATCAGATTCTAGGTATCTGCACATGTGCCTGGCACGTTTCAAGAGGACAGAGCCAGGGATTTGAACCATGGTCATCATGTGGTATCCAGCATCTCTACATCAGTGCATTACTACTATATCATGAAGGCAACCTTCATTTATTTTTGTTTCTAAACATGAAAATATTTTAAATTGAGAACATAACATTCGATTTAATCTGTCAGAGTAATAATCAGAAAATTTTTTAATCAGAAATTTTAAAATTGATATTTTATAACATTGTTATAACACAGCTTTTACATTAAATAAGATATACTGAGTTATTCATACTCTGTATTACTTGTGCTGATAATAATAAGAATTATATCTATTTCAGGGCCGGCAAGTATTGTGGTGGTTAAGGCACTGGACTCCCACCCAGCCAGTCATGGTTTGAGTCCCAAACCTGGTAGCTTGTTTTCCCCCCCTCCCTCTCTCTCTCTCTCTCTCTCTCTCTCTCTCTCTCTGGTCAAATTAATAATAATAACAAATAAATCATTAAGTAAATAACCCTTCAAAAAAAGGATTATATCTATTTCAGCACCAGCCCTATGGCCTAGTGGTAAAAGGAGTCAGATCTCACATGGCCAATTGTGAGGTCCAATTCCCAGCTTAAGAAATGCACCAAGCACATGTGCAAGAGAAGGGATTGCAGCACAAACGCCCCATTGGGAGAGGTACTTTCTTCTTCTCTGATTATAGTTGAACACTGCTTTCACAGACCAGAGTTCAAATAGGTACAAGCCAACACTAACTATAAGAAATACGTTGTGTTCCAATGATACAATTTCGTCACAATCCCAAGATATTAAGGATCCATTTTCTCTAATATTAGAATTTCATACCAGGTTTGTTTTACAAAGGAAATTATAATAATAAAATGTGAAACATGATACTCAAAAATCTAAATACTCTTTGATTATCTACAACTACATTTAAGATGTTAGAAAAGATGACAAGTAGTCCAACGATGTCAATTAAAAATTTTTTTGGAGAGGTTTTTGCTATAGGGCGTGTGCTCACCAGACAGACAGAGAGAGACAGGGAGACAGAAAGCAAGAAATCACCCCCCAGGGGTATGGCCACGCCACAATCCCTTCTCCATTCTCCTCTCAGGATCTTGGGCACGCACGCACACACGCCCGGCGTGAGTTTAAGCCTCTGGGTCTGGCATTTGAACCACGGTTGACTACATGGGAGTCCAGCAGCATAGCCATTACACTAACTGCTGAGTCCGCCAATTAAAATTTTGGAAGAAGTCATTCTTTTGGCCCAGACTAACAGACTGAAGAAAAATCATTCCTCCCAACTGGAACATACTAATGAGCTCAACTACTTGAGATGCACGCACAGAAGCTCTCAGAGACCTGAGGGATAATATTGCTAGTCTATTACTACTAAGTCAAATAGCATAATTTCTTTTAAAATCAATACCTTTTCCATTTTTCCGTGGTTTAGAGGATTTCTTCTCCTTTAAACTGTTATTTTTAACAGATTTTTGTTTTCTTTTCTGTTCTTCAGCAAGAACTTTCTGAAGCAAATGAGCAAAAAAATCGAAGTCAAAAGGGCGCTTTTCTTCTGTTTAAAAAAAAGGAAAAGAACTTTCAAGGTTTTATTTTGTATAAAAGGAAAAACATTTTAAGTATCATAATATCAAAAGCAAATGGGTTTGTCTATTGGAAGGAAAATGAACATGTAAACAATGGAATACCACTGAGCAATTAAAGAAATGAACTATCTTAGTTAAAGAAAAAAAAGATACAAGCAGTAACATGGGTGAGTCACAAAAACATGGTGAGTTAATGAAACCAGAACAAAACAGTACATACAGTAACATTGCATGAATCAGATGTTCTAGGGGATACTAAGCTATGGCGATTCACATGAAAGCAGTGATCACCTTGGGTTGGGAGGAATGCATTTGATTGACTAAAGAGGAAATGAAGAACCTTCTGAAGTGACAAAAATGTTCCATATATTGTCTGAAGTGGAGGTTACATAGGTCTATTCTTTCTTAAAACTCAAAGTATGCTTCTAACTCTGTGTAAAAGTAAGTGATTTTTTTAAATGGCAAAGATGACTAAGAAGTCATCAAAATACCTATCTACAACCATTCTCACATTCTTTATCCCAACCATTTCATTATTTACTCTTCCAAATAACAGCAAAGTGGGAAGGAAATGAATATTGATCAGGAACACTCTCAATAAATACCCCAAAGCATTATATCAGAAAGAGCAGTGTGCAAACAAACCAGGAATTAACCCACTACAGAAATCCAATCTTCACATAAGCTTTACATCAAAACTTAAGGTGAATGAAGAGAAAACTGTGCCACACACACAAAACCAAAGGTTGGGTTCATTACAAGATAGCCTCAGAAAAAGAGGAGACATACACTAAAATAAAAATATTATCAGGAAACCAGACCCAAGTCTGGGATTCCTGAAGGCACTGTTTCGCTGTGTACCCAGCATTATCCATCCCAATTCTCCACCATGATTCTGAAAAACACAGCAATTAAAGAATCTATAAAGGATGCCCATATGGTTCACAGAAGAATTCAAATATTAAGTCCTGGAAAAAAAACCCATGTGGGTTTTAATTTTTTTTTTTATTTTTAACTACAATACAATGCACTACAATCAGTATCTACTAAAATAATTGTCAAAAGACCCCTCTCCCAAAATAGACTGCTTATAGATTTCTGCATTATTTTCTGATTACAATGTGTAAAACCTCAAGGTAAGTTTCAGAACCACTTCTCTAAAATGCAGAGTGAAGGCCTACGATATTCCAGACCTTCCAGGAGCTATTCCTAGAAATGGTCTCCCTGAGGACCAAAATAACATTGGGAATCAGATTCATTCATCTACCTTAGTATCTACTTGTAAAATAAACATGCTATGCAATCTAAGTTCCCTCTATATTCAAGTTTTTATCTGAAATTAGCAGGTGGCTAATTTTAAGTAAGAAATTTAATTAATTCATTTTAAAATTAACATTACAATTCAACTTATTAAATGTATGACACTGAATACATTTATTAATCATAAAATGTTAACAATTATAAGTGCATGAAAAATATGCATCTTCCAAACAAAAAATAGGAACTACTTTAAACAGCAAATTTAATTCTCTTAAGAGATCCCTTGATGTCTCTTCCTGTACACTTAAAAAAACAAAGTGTTCATTCTAATGAGGGTACTAGTGAGAATCTGAAGGGTATCTCTTGTTCCTTCAAATCAGGTCTAAATTTAAATGCTACCTCCTCAGACAGAACTTTCCTGATAAGCCAATCTAAACACCCACCCTCTAACTCCCTCTTTCTTTCCTTCCTTAATCACTATCAGTACTGGCAGGTGATGTGGTAGTTGAGGCACTGGATTCCCACATGGCCAACTGGGATTTGAGTCCTAGACCTGGTGGCTTGCTTTCTTGTTTTCTTTCTCTCTCTGTCTCTCGCTTTCATCAAAATTTTTAAAAATAATAAATGAATCTTAAAATAAATCATTATCTGGGGACCAGCAGATGGCATAATGGCTACGTTGCTGGACTCCCATGTAATTGATCATGGTTTGAGTCTCGGACCCAGTGGCTTAAATTCACACTGGGGAGAGTGCGTAAGTGCCCAAGATCCCGAGAGGAGAACAGAGGAAAAGGGATTGTGGCATGACCATCCTCCCCTGGGGGGTGATTTCTTTCTCTCTCTCTGTCTTTCTGGCGAGGGTGATTTCTCTCTCTCTCTCTCTCTCTTTCTCTCTTTCTCTCTGTCTTTCTGGCGAGTGCACAAACCTCTCCAGGAAAAAAAAAAAAACACACACATCTGCAATATGGTATCATGCTTACTGACTATATCCCTTCCCCTATCTAATTATACTTAAGGCTCTAAAAGCAAGACTCTCATCTGCCCTGGTCACCATTATATCCTCATACCTAGAAAAGTAACTAGCATGTAACAGGTAGTCATGTTGTTGACTGAATGACTGACTGACTAGTAGAAGAAACCACCTACAAGATTCTATCTCCCTTGGGACCAGCCGGTGCCATAATGGTTAAGGTGGGCATAGTGGTTAAGGTGCTGGACTCCCGACATAGGCAATCACGGTTCAAGTCCAGGACACAGAGACTTGAAAATCACACGGGTAGGTGTGCGTGTGTGGCCAAAATTCCAGGAGGAGAATGGAGAAGAAGGGACTACAGTATGGCCAGCCCCCGGGGGGGGGAGGGGGCTGATTTCTCACTTTCCCTCTCATTGTCTCTGTCTCTCTTCCACAAGTACACATATCCTATGGCTAAAACTTTGAAAAAGTAGAAGATTCTATTCAATATCTTCCATAAACAACTCCTTTCAGAATAAAAATCACTTGTAAGTGGAATCATCAGTGCCCTCCGTAATCTCCAGACTGAGAACTATGTGTACCTGCTTCTGGATGTTTGGGCTAATCTCTTGCCCATAGATTTGTAGAAACTGCCAGACCCATACTGCTAAATTGAAAATACTCCAGTCTTAGTCTTTCTATGCCAATACAGAGACAAAACAATTTTAAAATACACAGGCATCAAAGACAAAAGATTGGCCTTCCAACTGATTCTTTGTAAAAGAGGTCTTCATACTTACGGAATGCTTTGTCTATTCTCCATCCATTTGTTTTCTCTTCTCGTTTAAATTTATTCTGTTAACAACAACAAAAAGAAACCTCTAGTCATTTTCTCCTATTAAAATAGTGAAAATTCTGTATTTAAAAATACTAAGTATTAAAATGAAAATTTTATGAATAATATAACATTCTCTACTAAATTTATGTCTTTTCTAATAGGCGAGTTACTTAAACCTTTAGCTATGTTGCTGGACTCCATGTAGTCAACCTTGGTTCAAGTCCCAGACCCAGTGGCTTAAACTCACACTGGGCACATGTGCGTGCGTGCCCAAGATTCCGAGAGGAAAATGGAGGAGAAGGGATTGCGGCGTGGCTATTCCCCCCACCCCCGGAATGATTTCTCACTTTCTATCTCTCTGTCTCTCCGTCTTTCTGGCGAGTGCACACACCCTATAGCAAAACCTCTTAGGGAAAAAAAAAAAAAGAAAAAGAAAATGAAACAAAGAATAGCAGGATAACAGGTGACATGGAAGTTAAGGCTGCAGAATCCAACACAGCCAACTCCGTGGTTCAAGTTCTGAACCAAGAAACTTGAAAATCATGTTGGCACATGTGCATGCATGTCCAAAATCCCTAGAAATGAATGGAGAAGGAACTGTGGCATGGCCATTCCCCTCAGAGGGTGATTTCTAACCTTCCCTCTCTGTCTGTCTCTCTGGCAAGTGCATGTACCTTACAGCCAAAAAATAAAAAATAAAAAAGAGTGGCTAAAAGCTCCCCAAATACAGTAAAAAATAACAAACCAAGGATCCAAGAAGTTCATTAAACCTCAAATCACATAAACATAAAGAAAAGGAAAGGCCTATTGATCACACTGATGAATGTCAAAGTTAAAGGAAAAAAAAAAAAACCTTGAAAATAGCCATAGAAAACCACTTCATCACAAATAGGGGGAAGACTAAAAATGGTGGCTTGACTTTTCACCACGAACAGTCAGGTGAGGCCAGGGGACAACAAAACCTCTCCCCCCGCCCCCCAAAAAAAGATCAAAAGGAAAAAACTAGGGACCAGCAGTTAGCGTAATGGCTATGTTGCTGGACTCCCATGTAGTCTACCGCGGTTCAAGTACCAGATCCAGGGGCTTAAATAGGCCGGGCGCATGTGCGTGCGTGTGTGCCCAAGATCCCGAGAGGAGAATGGAGGAGAAGGGATTGCGACGTGGCCATCCCCCCCCAGGGGGTGATTTCTCGTTTTCTGTCTCTCTGGCGAGCACACATGCCTTATAGCAAAAGCCTCTCAAAGGAAAAAACTATAGAACCAGAGTTCTATATACAGCAAAATATATTCTTCAAAAGCAAGGTTGGGTTAGGGATAGTCAAATAAATAAAAGTTGAGAAAATGTTTCAAAAGCAGATCTATCAGGACCAGCAGTTAGCATAATGGCTATTATCGCTGGACTCCCATTTAGTCAACCACGATTTGAGTCCTGGACCTGGCGGCTTAAACTCACACTGGGCGCACATGTGTGCATACCCAAGATCCTGAGAGGAGAATGGAGAATGGGATTGTGGCGTGGCCATTCCCCCAGGGGGTGATTTCTTGTTTTCTGTCTTTCTGTCTGTCTCTGTCTTTCTGGCAGGTACACATGCCCTATAGCAAAAACCTCTCCCCTCCCCCCCCCAAAAAAGCAGATCATTCATTCATTATCTACAGGAAAGAATGAAAACACCAGACATGGTACATGTATGTATAAATGTTAAAGATTAGCTTCTTTTTTCTAATCAATGTCCTTAAAAAATAAAAGGCTCTCGAAGCTAAAATAAGTCATTATACGATTGGGTTCATAAGGTACGTGAAAATAAAATATATAATAGCACAAGGAATGAGGGATAATGAAATTATACTTGTAAGAGATTATTTATAAAGTATTAAAAAAGACTAAAATGGAAAAACAAAGACAAGTATAATTGGCAAAAAAAAATTTGATTAACTCAAAAGTAGGATAACAAAGAAAAAAAAGGGCGGGGGCTAGCAGATGGCATGGTGATTAAGGCACTGGACTCCCACATGGTCAACCACAGTTTGAGTCCTTGGTGGCCTGCTTTCTCACTTTCCCTCTCTCTCTCTCTGGTCAAATTAAAATAAATAATAATAAGTAACATTTAATAAAATAATTATTTTTAAAAAATTTTTAAATAATGAGATAAATAAAAAATAGTGACATGACAGACTTAAGCACAGCCATACAAATTGTTTCATTAAGTGTAAATAAACTAAATTATATTGCAATGCAAAAGATTTCCTTTTTATTAAATGTCAACATAAAATTAAGAACATAAAGAATATAATGAACATGCCCCACCTCCTGTCTCTCACAGTAATGCCATATGTAATGAAGTACAATTAAAAGGCAATAATTTCATACTAAAGAAAAGCATGACTCAACAACATGTAGTTTATAAAAGACAAACTTAATATACAAACACACAATAGGGTAAAGTGAAAGAAACTTTTTAATTATGGAAACTGGAAGCACAGTAAAGTTGGTACTGATATTTCAATATCTGAAAAAGGAGGTCTTAAGAAACACAAGGGCTACTCCTGTAACACAGCAGTCAAACACTGCACAGTGGAAGTTAAGTCGCACATGGCCAACCAGGTTCAAGTCCCAGATCCATGGTAGCCCACAGTTTGAGTCTTGAACCCAGTGGCTTAAACTCACACCAGGCACACGTGCATGTGTGCCCAAGATCTCAGGGGAAGAATGGAGGAGAAGGGATTTCAGCGTGGCCATTTTCCCTGGGAGGTGATTTCTCACATTCTATCTCTGTCTCTCTGTGTCTGACGACTGCATGAGCCCTATAGCAAAAACCTCTCAAAAATAAAAAATAAAAAAAAAATAACAAACACTGGGTTGGGACCATGAAGCCAGGCCACATCAAATTACTATGAAACAGAGGTAAGTGATTCCCTAAAAGAGAGATGCTGAAGTTTATCTATATAATTTTATTTTTTACATATTGCTGATGCTAAGATTTCTTACAAGTAATCTAGAGATAATTTAAAGTATTTAGGAGGGTGTGCAAAGGTTAGTTACATGCAGTTGTCCCTCAGTATCCATAAAGGATTGGTTCCAGGACACTTGTGGATACCAAAACCCACAGATGCTCAAGTCCCTTACAGTTGGCCCTCCATATTCTCAAGTTCTGCATCCACAGAGAAAATCTGATCTATGGCTGCTTGACTCTGTAGATACAAAACCCATGACTATGAAGAGCCTACTGTGACATGCCATTTTATCTAACAGTCTTGAACATCCATGGAGTTTAGTATCCACAGGAGTTCCTGGAACCAATTCCCCCATGGATACTGAGGAACTCTATATAGTTTCTCATCAAAGAAACTATAAAAATGAAATCTCATCTGGTCAAGTGTATTATAGCTATAACTGATATCACATTTATCGTTATCTTTTTTAAAACTTATTTACATTTAATCACTGAACATCTTTGTGGGGCACAACATGATTTTTCAAAGCATGCATGCCATGTGTAATAATCAAATCAAGGAAATTACAATATTCATCATCTTCAACAAAGAACATTACAATATGTTAAATACCTTCAATTTTCATTCCACTAGGATTTTTTTATAATGTATATATACATATATATGTGTGTGTGACATAGCCTTTTTTTTTTTTCACTCTGTGGTGGTATACTGTTCCATAATATACTTTCCTTGTTTACATGAATTCCTGTGTCCATTAAATGTTTCCTGAGTCTCTCTCACTATTCTTAACAGCCACCAACCCTCCCCAGAGTTAAGGTGGTCTAGGAAACTAAAAGATCAAATGAGAACAATTTAACTCCACATTCTCTTTATACTTTCCTAGAAATTCAGAAATACATTTTGCGGTCAAAAAATTACCCTTAAACTTCTGGTACATTTATCTTCTTTCTACATTATCTAACTCTTCTTAGTTTTTTTAGACCTTTCTTGGTTCCTTCAAAATCATTTTAGAAGTAAACAAGACAGAAATAAGAAAATATGACACTGAAGTTAAGTGTAAGTGTCATACTGGAACTCACAAATATTACATCACTTTAGCAATACATAACAAATATAACAAAAAGTAAAATAGTGAAAAAAAAAGGACTTAAATTTACACCAACGTAAAAATATAATAATATACCAATATTTTGGCCTCTTTCAAGAAACAAATGTGATGAGTTTATCTTACCTTAATTTCTATCCTTGCTCTGTGAGGAAAAAGCTGTCCAATCATAGAAAAGTCAGTTCCTACCATGCTGATGGCTAAAAAAAACATATCTGTTTCTGTAAAAATAAAAGATGTAGAATGACTAGAAATTACTCTAGTTATTTCAGGTGGAAAAGATTAACATAAGTGCAGATTCTAAGTTAAAAATAAATTTGACAGTACTTAATTTCACTGAAAAGAATCTCACAAAATATTTTAAAACACTTTACTTAAACTTTTATTTTTAATGTAGCATATGAAATTAGTATACCAAAGCATTCAGAATTTTTGAAACAAGATATTCTACCTGTTTGGTCTTATTTAAAATGCCCTGAAGAAAACTGTCATTCACAGCCAGTATAATGTCAGGTATACAAGCAACTAGGAGTGCTATGCAGTACACCAAAAAAAGTAGTTAAAGGGGCTTGCAGGTGGCCTGGCGGTGGAGGCACTGGACTCCCACATGGCCAACCATGGTTTGAGGACCAGACCTGGCGGCTTGCTTTCTCACTTTCTCTGTCTCTCTTTGGTCAAATTAAAATAAATGAGTGAATAAGTAAGATTAAATAAATAATTTATTTTAAAAGTAGCTAGAAAAACACGTGAGAGGCCAGGCAGTAGCATGGTAATTAAGTCAGCTTAATTCCGCATGGCAAACTGCAGTTTGAGTCCCAGACCCAACAGTTTAGGAAATACTCCGAGCAGATGTACACACGTACCCAAAATCTTAAGAGGAGAATGGAGAAAGGACGGCAGCATGGTCACTGTCCCTGAGAAAGTGCTATCTCACTTTCTCTCTCTTCCTCTCTGCCCCCACTCTTAGCGAGCACATGCACCCTGTAGCACATTATAAATTTTTTTTTAATTTAAAAAATAAGAAACTGGGGACTAGAAGTTGCCACAATGGGTATGTCGCTGGACTCCCATGTAGTTGACCGCAGTTCAAGTCCTGGATCCGGTGGCTTAAACTCAAGCCAGGCACGTGTGTGTGCGTGCCCAAGATCTTGATGGGAGAATGGAGGAGAAGGGATTGCAACATGGCCATCCCCCCCGGGGGGGTGATTTCTTGCTTTCTGTCTGTCTCACTCTTTCTGGCGAGTGCATGCCCCTATAGCAAAAACTTCTCCAAAATAAGAGAGAGAGAGAGAAACTGTGGGGCTAGCGAGTGGACTGGTGGTTAGGGAGCTGGGCTCCCATATGGACAACAGCAGTTCAAGTCCCAGACCTAGAGGCTCAATTTCTCATCCTCCCTCTCTGTCTCTCTCTGGTCAAATAAAAATTTGGGAAGCTGGAGAGCAAAAGTATCTTTCCTTTCACTTTATATTCTTCTACAGTGTTTGAATTTTTTGCCAAAATGAACTATACTGTTTTTATAATAAAAAAATAAGAACCAGCATCACACAAGTATTGTGTGCTTTTTTAAAAGCTTAATTTGTAGAATCGGCAGGTGGTATGGTGCTTAAGACGCTAGATTTCCACATGGCCGACTACAGATTGAATCCTGGACCTGGAGCTTGCTTTCTCACTCTACCTACCTCTTTCTCTCTGTCTCTCGCTAGTCAAACTGGAGAACATTAATAATAAATAAAATTAAATAATTTTTTTAAAATCTGGTACCTATTGAAACCTTATTATTTTCCCAATTTATTTTTTTCAGAGATTTTTGAAATAGTGCACGTGCACTCGCCAAAGAAACAGAAAGCAAGAATCACCCCCTGGAGGGATGGCCATGCTGTACTCCATTCTCCCCTTGGGATTTTGGGCACACACGCACACATGCCAAGCTTAATTTTTAAGCCTCCATGTCTGGCACTCAAACTTCAGTTGACAGTGTGGGAGTCCAGCAATGTAACCATTATGCCATCTGCTGGTCCCATATACTCAAATATTAGAGAAAGAACACAGTAAACATTAAAATTGTTCATTTCACTTAAGTAATTTTTGTTGTGTAAGGATCTGAGAGAGCAACATTTCAACCAAAATAACCATAAAACTAATTTCTAAAAAAATTTCTAAGATACAGTTTCCTAGTTTAGGCAGGAGGGAGGGGCCAATAAAATTAGCTGGAAAGCAAAAAACATGATAGTCGGCATTTTATTAACTTAGGAGGGAACTGACTTATTTCAGAAACAAAAAATATTCATGTCAAATAAATAACTTACATAATTTTATGTAAAAATTAGTTACCTTTATTTGACCATGGTTTAGAGTAATAGTTTTTCCTAAAACTGGAATATGTAGTTGTAGAACCACGCTCAAATATGGGGTCATTTTCCTCAATAACACAGGGGCCTTTTGTTCTTAAAACTTCTACAGTTAAGCTGGGGGGAAAAAAAACACATTTTCAAATAGATCCACACTAAAAACAAGGACAGAAACATACAATAATTGAGATTTAAATAGTTATATTTCTAAATTTACTGTGGTAGTCATATGGAAAGTATAGTAATACAAATTTCTAAACATCTGGTAATTTTCACTTAAAATGTAATTCACAGGGTGTGTAAATAAATGGCAACTTATTTTCAAAATCCAGAATACAAAACTCATATTTACAAAAATATCACTGGGCCACCAAAAAAAAATTTTATTCACTTTAGCATAAATTCTTATGTTCAATATATATTATTGTGCTAGGATGAATAAGGATATTAAGAAATATATGCATTTTATATTTGTAATTTACAGTCCTGCACACAAAGCACTTAATTATACTTTTAACTACTTAATATCCAGCACAATCATTATCGCAAAATGGCAGTGGCATGCTAAAACAATTATTACATTTAATTGTCATAGAACTTAAATGTAATAAAATTATTCCTGGGCCTGCCCCATGACCTACTGGTTAGGAAAGCTGAATCCCCTTGGGGCCAACAGGTTGCATGGTGATTAAGGTGCTAGATTCCTACATAGGCAACTCCATAATATGAGTACCAGACTCAATGGCTTGAAAATCACAATGGGGTTGTGTGCATCCTGCCAAAAATCCCATGAGGAGAGTGGAGGAGCAGGGTTTGCAGCCTGACCATCCCCCTAGGGAGGTGAGTTCTCACTTCCCCTATCTTTCTCTCTCCAGTGAACACATACACCCTACCACGAAAACCTAAACAAAAAAAAAGATGAGGATGATGAAAGCCAGATCCCAGAAGACAGACTACTGCACAAATCCTGGCTCTTAAGGCTTGAAAAACATGCCAGATGTGTGCACATGAATGTTAAGATCCCAACAGGGTGGAGAAATGAAGGAGAAGAGATTGAAGCATGACCACATCCGATCGGGGGGAGTTGCTTCCTCCCTTCTCCACCTCTCTCTTTTTCTCCCTCTCTGTGCCAAATGTGTATGTCATCAGACAAAAAAAAATTATTGTCCTCTCTCTCTCTTTTTTCTCCCTCTCTGTGGCAAATGTGTATGTCATCTGACCTCCCAAAAAATTATTTACTAATTAAACTACTGAAAGACTTCCCATTACTCTTTTTTATTTACCTATTGAATAATTTATCCTCTTTTTTACAAAATATATTGTGGGTGTTAGCCAAGTGGAAGGGTAGTGAAGATGACTAGGTTCTACATGGCCAACTGCATGGTTGAAGTCCTAGACCAAGATGCTTGAAAAAAATACACTGGTACGGGAACCACCAGTTAGCGTAATGGCTATGTCACTGGACTCCCACATAGCCGACCACAGTCTGAGTCCCGGACTTGGTAGCTTAAACTTTAAAAATAAATAAATAAAGAATGGAGACCAGCAGTTAGCATAATGGCTCTGTCACTGGACTCCCACATAGCCGACCACAGTCTGAGTCCCGGACTTGGTAGCTTAAACTTTAAAAATAAATAAATAAAGAATGGAGACCAGCAGTTAGCATAATGGCTCTGTCACTGGACTCCCACATAGTCGACCACAGTCTGAGTCCCGGACTTGGTAGCTTAAACTTTAAAAATAAATAAATAAATAATTGAGACCAGCAGTTAGCATAATGGCTCTGTCACTGGACTCCCATGTAGTCGACTGCAGTTCGAGTCCCATAACAAAAAACTTAAACTCACGCCAGGCGCGTGTGCGTGCATGCCTAAGATACCGAGAGGAGAATGGAGGAGAAGGGATTGCAGCATGGCCATTCCCCCGGGGGGGTGATTTCTCGCTTTCTATCTCTGTCTCTGCCTTTCTGGCGAGTGCACGTGCCCTATAGCAAAAACCTCTTAAAAAAAAATACACTGGACATGTGTGCATGCATACCCGAAATCCCAAGAGAATTGAAGAAAAGGAGCTGTGGTGTGGCCACCCCACCCCAGGAGTGCTTTCTCATTTTCTCTCTTTCTCCCCCGCAAGTGTATACAATCTATAAAAAATGTAAAACAAACTACAACACACACACACACACACACACACACACACACACTTTGGAAAGAAAACTAAATTCTACAACACCATATGTAGGAGATTTAATGTTATAAGTAAGAAATTAACCCAGAAGGTGAACGAAATCTCAACAAACATCATAAAACATGTTAAACTTAAGATTCATTGCATATTCATTAGTTATCACCACATACCAAAATACGACCTTAGATAATAATATGAAAACTTGAATACTAACTTCAAGACTAAGTCAATATTAGAAATCTACCCTTAGTGGAGTATAGTTCAATAACTCAACACAATTACTAGCAAAGCTAATAAAACAGTGTTAGGTTAACACATAATAAGGCAGCAGTACACCTTTTTATACTAAATACAGCATTATAAAAATGCTAAAGTTAAAAATTAATCTAACCTACTTTTACATGTATAATATTCATTATGCAAATATAAACATGAGGGTCTAAGTGACAATGACACATTTAGAAACAAGATCTCTCTCATTCGACAAAGCATGTTTGTTCTCATGAATCCAAAATCTCTTTTTTTAACTTACCTTTCTTCATCTAAAATAATAGAACCATCTTCTGCCACTTTCACTCGAGGAACCAGCAGTGGCCCATCATCCATCTCTTCTTCCATGTCCTCATTCCCTTCACCATCAGGAGTACTCTTATCTACTTGCCTACCAAATATAAAGATAGGTTAATTCACATAGCCATGATAAATGTTTCATGAACAGTACAAACTTCAGAATAAATTATGACAAATTCAAACTTCTATTTCCAATTTACCTCTAACCTAATTGAAAATATTAGGGGCTGTTAAGAACATGATTATAAAAAAAATAGAAAATAATAAAAGAACATATAATAAACCTTTAAGCCTTTACTCCCTTTTAAAATAAAGAGAAAAAAATGCTTGCTTTTTTTTTTTTTTTGGGGGGGGGTTTGCTATAGGGTGTGTGCTCGCCAGAAAGAGACTGAGAGACAGAAAGCAAGAAATCACCCCCACCACAGAGGATAGCCACATCGCAATCCCTTCTCCTCCATTCTCCTCTCAGGATCTTGGGCATGAACACATGCACGTCCAGCGTGAGTTTAAGCCACCAGACCGGGACTCAAACCATAGTCATCTACATGGGAGTCTAGCGACATAATCATTACGCCAACTGGTGGTCCCAGAAAAAAATGCTTGTCTTTTGAAAATCTCAATATAGTATCAGAGTAAACCACAGAGTTATTATAGAATTAACTATAGTAATCCTTATATCAGTTTTCCAGATCATTTTGTTAATTCTTCAGACAAACTTTGAGGACTGGTATTTTCCTACCTCCTTGAGCCTTTGAGAAGATAAATAGCTTTTTCTTTTTTTTTTTTTTTTGAGAGGTTTTCACTATAGGGCGCATGCACTCGCCAGAGAGAGACAGAGACAGAAAGCGAGAAATCACCCCCCAGGAGGAATGGCCATGCCACAATCCCTTTTCCTCCATTCTCCTCTCGGGATTTTGGGCACGCACACACACACACCCGGTGTGAGTTTTAAGCCACGGGGTCCGGGCCTCGAACCACGGTAGACCACGTGGGTGTCCAGCGACATAGCCATTACGCCAACTGCTGGTCCTGTTAAATAGCTTTTTCTATAGATTACACAACAGGAGGGAGAGAGCAAGAAACCAAGCACAGTTTTCCAGATGACTCCAAATCCTATATACTTTCCGTTCTACTGTATCGTCTCCTTAGGTTTTATCAAAGCAAAAATAACCCCAAAACCTGTAAAACAACCTGTTTTCAAAGTTTCAAGCTCTGCTTTAAAACAATTTGAATCCTGAGGCTAGCAAATGGCATAATGGTTACTTCACTGAACTCCCGCATGCTCGACCACGGTTTGAGTCTCTGATCCAGACGCTTGAAACTCATACAGGAAGTCTATGTGTGTGCGTGTGTGTGTATACCCAAAATCCCAAGAAAAGAATGAAGGAAAAGAGAGAGTGGCATGACCATCCCCACAGGAGGTGATTTCTCGCTTTCTGTCTGTCTCTATCTCTTTTTTTAATCTTCTTTTCTTTGGAGAGGTTTTTGCTATAGGGCGCGTGCGCTCGCCAGAAAAACAGAGACAGACAGACAGAAAGCGAGAAATCCCCCCCCAGGAGGGATGGCCACGCCACAATCCATTCTCCTCCATTCTCCTCTCGGGATCTTGGACATGCACGCCCACGCACCTGGCATGAGTTTAAGCCACCGGGTCCGGGATTCAAACTGTGGCCAAGTACATAGGAATCCAGCGATGTAGCCATTATGCTAACTGCTAGTCCCTCCCTGTCTGTCTATTAAAACACATATGCCCTATAACAAAAATCATTCTCTAAAAAAAAAATTAATAAAACCTTGGCAAAATAGTAATCGTTAATCAACCCTTGAATTGACAATCAGTAAATTCCCAATGTTTCTGCTAATTTTGCACAAATCCCCACTTTGATTTACAAAGTTATAATAATTTCCAACAAAGTCCCTGAGCAGAATTTCTTAGGAGTAAGCTAACATGACAGTTTTAAACATGGAATGCAAAAGGGAGTTTGTACTAAATGGACTATATTTAGTGGCATCAAACCAGACCTGTTGCAGATCAGTGTAAACAGTATGCTTTCATGCAACAAAAAGAAACAAAGGATATATACAATACATATCTGCTTGTATATGTATTGCTTAGAACTGAACTGATACATTAAAAAACTAGCTACATTAGTTACTCTGGGGAAGGGTATAAAGACAGACTTTTCTCAGTATTTACTTTTGTTCCTTTTGAATTTGTACCATATGAATAAACCATTGCTCTAAAATAAAACAAAATTGATGGAGCTGTGGCTCAAGCAGTGATGCAGCATTCCACGATGGAAGAGCACAGTTCAACTCCCAGGTTGATCTGAAACACGCACATGCACCTAGCGTAAGTTTCAAGCTACCAGATTCAGGACTCAAACCGCAGTCATGTGTGAGTCCAATACCTTATCTACTCCACTTCTGTCTAATACCTTAATCACTCCACCACCTGGTGGCCCCCCATAACAACATTTAAATAAAAACAACAACAACAAAAACAACTCTTAATTTTTTTTTTTTTTTGAGAGGTTTTTGGTACAGGGCACATGTGCTTGCCAGAGACACAAAGCAAGAAATCACCCCCGAGGGAGGATGGCACTCTGCAATCCCTTCTCCTGTCAGGATCATGGGCACGCACGCACATGCACCCGACGTGAGTTTAAGCCACCAGGTCCGGGACTTGAATCACGGCTGACTACATGGGAGTCCAACGACACAGTCATTACACTAACTGCTGGTCCCACAACTCTTAATTTTAAAAGTTTAAATTTAAAGTCAATACTGGCTAGTCACCTATGTAATGCAAAAATAGTGTGAGACTTTCATATTGATTTAAATAGGTAACATATTCTTGTTAAGTGAGTCTATTTTTTAAAAGACATTTTTGCTATAGGGCATGTATGTTTGCCAGAGAGACAGAAGACACCGACAAAAAGCAAGAAATCATCCCCCCATGAAGAATGGGCACACCACAATTCCTTCTCCTCTCAGGATTTTGGGTAGATGCACACACATACCCAGCATGAGTTTCAAGCTGTTGGGCCCAGGATTTAAAGTACAGCTGAAGTGAGTCAATTTTTTTTAAAAAAATCCATCAAATGTAATTTGACTATAGTTAAGAATCATTTGATTTCATCTATTTTTGTTATTGTTGTTGTTAAAATTGTTTTTATTTATTCATTCACATATTTTATTTTGACCAGAGAGAGACAGAGAGAGAGAGAAAGTGAGAAAGCAAGCCACCAGGTCCAGGGCTCAAACTATGGTTGGCCATTTGAGAATGTCCAGTGCCTTAACCACCATGCCACCTGCTGGTCCCTTGATTTCATCTATTAAAAAAATACACCCTTATAGAGCCAGCAAGTGGCATGGTGGTTAAGGCTCTGGACTCACACATGGCCAACTGCAGCTCGAGTCCTGGACCTGGAGGCTTGCTTTCTCACTTTTCCTTTCTCTCTTTTCCTGTCTTTCTCCAGTCAAATTAATTAATAAAATTAAATAATTCTTTTAAAAAGAAAAATAATACACCCTTAGGCCAATCAGTAGACAGTGGTTAAGGCAGCTACAATCCCACATGACTAACTGTGTGTTTAGAATCCTGCATACGTGCAGGCATGTCTGAAATACTGAGAGGGGAATGCAGAAGCGAGTCTGGCATGGCCATCTCTCCTAGGGCATTTTCCCATTCCCTCTGTTTCCCCAACAAGTACACACACCATACAAAACACACACATACACACACGTTTGTATACATTAATATGTGTGGGTGTGTATAGATATAAAATATACACACACCCTTAATAGA
Source organism: Tupaia belangeri chinensis (assembly GCF_000334495.1). Classification (NCBI taxonomy): domain Eukaryota; kingdom Metazoa; phylum Chordata; class Mammalia; order Scandentia; family Tupaiidae; genus Tupaia; species Tupaia belangeri. Next base: position 499,928 of record NW_006206975.1, read on the forward strand.
ATATATTCAAAGAAAGAATAAAAGATGCTTACTCTCTTGTCTGGACTGTAGTCGATGATTTTTCAGTTTTCTTTTCTTGTTCTAGTGAAGAACTAGGAAACATAAATAACAGAATACTTTTTAATAAGTTATAAATTAACCTCTTATCAGTTCTATCATTGAGCAAAAAATTATTTTAATACCCATGTTTATTTTTTAATAATATACTATAGCACTTCATAAGTGATGGTGCAGTCTACAAATCAATTTTTCAGTCAAAAACTTGTCATCAAGAACAAAAATCTTAATAAGCCCTAAGTAGGGAATGTTCTTACCCTCTAAATCCTTAGTGAAGGAGGCTATGTGTTCCAAGGCATGAAGTAACCTGGGTGGCTTATCTCCCAGTTCTCCATGTCAAATAACTCAAAACATAGGTTTATGGCCATTCTTTCAACTAGGCCAAAGACCTAAAACTGAACCTCAGCAGGCCTACACTGAAAAATATGCACTACTCCTAACTCCACCTGCTAAGCCATCATTACAATAATGACATTGATTATAAACCCTCTCACCCTAACCCTGTCCCAGGCCAATTATGATTAAAGCAGCTTTGTTCTTAGAAGATTTGTTAATCAAACTGCCACTATATTCAGTTAATAGGAAGGGCATAAATATTGCTTTATTTGGGACCAGCAGGTGGCGTGGTGGTTAAGGCGCTGGACATTCCCAAATGGCCAACCATGGTTCGAGTCCCGGACCTGGTGGCTTGCTTTCTCACTTTCCCTCTCTCTCTCTGTGTGTCTCTCTCTGGTCAAATTAAAATAAAATGAATGAATAAATAAAATAAAATAAATGTTTTTAAAAAATTGCTTCATTTATTTAGATCAACTAACAGTATATAAGGAAACAGGAGGGACCGGCAGGAGTCATGGGGTGGTTAAGATTACTGGGCTCCCACATGGCTGACCATGGTCTAAGTCTTGGACCCAGCAGCTTGCTTTCTCACTCCCCCCCATCTCACTTTGTCCCTTTTTGATCAAATTTAATAAATAAATAAAGTTTTAAAAAATTTTTAAAAAGAAATGCGGGCCAGGAGGTAGTATGGTGATTAAGGCACTGGACTCCCACACAGCCAACCATGGTTTGAGTCCCAGACTTGGAGACTTAACTTTCTCACTTCTCCCCTCTCTCTTTCTGTCTCTCTAGTAAGTGCACATGCCCTATAGCAAATTTAAAAAGTAATAATAATAAATTTTAAAACTAAATAAATCTTTTTAAAAAATAGCATGTAAGAGGGGGTTGGCAAGTAGCGTGGTGGTTTAGAGCACTGGGCTCCCACATGGCCAACCCTAGTTCAAGTCCTGGACATGTGGCTTGCTTTCTCACTTTCCCTCTCTCTCTCGGTGTCTCCCTCTGGTCAAGTAAAAATAATAATAATAATAAAGTTAAATAAAATAATTATTTCTTTAAAAAATAGCACATAAGAAATCAAATGTGTGGGACCAGCACATGGTGTAATGGTTACGTCACTGGACTCCAATGTAGTTGACTGTAGTTCAAGTTCCAGACCTAGTGGCTTAAAACTCACGGTGATTTCTCGCTTTCTGTCTCTGACTCTCAGGTGAGCACACGCAACCTATAGCCAAAAACCCTCTTTAAAAAAAAAAAAAGATGGGGCCAGCAGATGGCATGGTGGCTAGGGTGCTGGACTCCCACATGGCCAAGAGCAGTTCAAGTCCTGGATCAGGCAGTTTGCTTTCTAATTTTCACACTCTCTCTCTCTCATGAATGCATATGCCCTATAGCAAATTAAATAATAATAATAATAATAAATAATTTCCTTTTTTTTTTCTTAAGAGGTTCTTGCTATAGGGCGCATGCGCTCGCCAGACAGAGAGAGAGAGAGAGACAGAGATAGAAAGTAAGAAATCACCTCCCCCCAGGGGGGATGGTCACACCGCAATCCCTTCTCCATTCTCCTCTCGGGATCTTGGGCACACATGCACATGCGCCTGGCGTGAGTTTAAGCCACCGAGTCTGGGACACGAACTGCGGTTGACTACATGGGAGTCCAGTGACATAGCCATTACGCTAACTGCTGGTCCCTAAATAATTTCTTAAAAATATTCTTTTCCCTTAAAAAAAAAAAGAAATCAAATGTACAATCTCTATTAGTTACTTAATTAGTTTTACTATATTCTGGTAATTAATACAATAAAAGAAAAAGAACTTTTAAAGGTCTTTGCCATAGGGCATATGTGCTCACCAGAGAGACAGAGAAACAGAGAAAGTGAGAAATCACCCCCAACCCCCACCAGCAGGGAGTGATCACACAGCAATCCCTTCTCCATTCTCCTCTTAGGATTATGGGCAATAATGCACACATGCCTAGCATGATTTTCAAGCTGCCAGGTCCAGGACTCAAACAATGGTTAGTCATCTGGGAATCCAGCACCTTAACCACTATACCTTCTGCTGGCCCCAAAAGAAACTTTTTCTTGAGAGAGTTTTACTATAAGGCATATGTGTGTGCCAAAGAGAGAGATGGAAAACACCTCCCCAGGGAGATGGCCATGCCACAACCCCTCCTCCTCCATTCTCCTCTCAAGATTTTGAGAACACCGGACCTGGTGGCTTAAACTCATGCCGGGCACGTGTGCGTGCGTGCCCAAGATCCTGAGAAGAGAATGGAGGAGAAGGGATTGTGGCGTGGCCATCCCCCCTGGGGGGGTGATTTCTCGCGTTCTATCTCTCTGTCTCTCTCTGTCTGTCTGGCAAGCGCACGTGCCCTGTAGAAAAAAACCTCTAAAAAAAAAAAATTCTATCTAGGGCCAGCAGGTAGTGTAGAGATTAAGGTGGCTAAGGGACCAGCAGATGGCATAATGACTACGTCACTGGGTTCCCACATAGTGGACCGCAGTTGAAGTTCCAGATCTGGCAGCTTGAAACTCATACCAGGCACATATGTGTGTATGCCCAAAATCCTTAGAAGAGGATGGAGCCAGGACTATGGTGTGGTCATCTTCCCTGGGGGATGATTTCTCACTTTGTCTTTCTCTTTCTTTCTCTCAGGTGAGCACACATGCCCTATAGCAAAAATACATTAAAAAAATTTATAAGAGGTTAAGGCAGCTGGATGTCACATGGCCTACTACATGGTTCAAGTCCAGGACCAGGAGGCTTAAAAGTCACAACAGTCACATGTGTGTGTGCCGAAAATCCTGAGAGAATGGAGAAGTGATTGTGGTATGGCCATCCCCTTCTTTCCTTTTTCTCTCTCTCTGCCTCTATCTCTATCTGACAAGCACACACACCCTAGAGCAAAAAAAAAATAAAATTTTATCTAAAAAGACATCATATGTGCTATAAATTTTGTTGACATATTTTTGGAAAACATGAGCCTGTACTACAAAAGTAATACTTATATCACTATATCCCAAAAGTTAAAAGAGAAATAAATTTTACTTACGTCATTGGATTATTATCTGGCAGGTAATATATGAAGTCTCTCATAGTCATTTTTGAACGATCAGGTGGCCTATGGCTTTCATTTAGAGCATATTTGTTTTTCCATTGTTTCTATATACAAAAACACACATACAGACTCACTTTTATTTTTCAGGTACAGGAGAATTTAGGCTGTACTATATTCAAATACATAGTTCACTGTTATATTTAATGCTAGTGCTTTAATATTATTCCTGTCCCAATTATGACTCATTTAAAAAAAATATGATGTATAATAAATTTTTAAAAGAATTATTTATTTAATTTTATTTATTTATTATTATTACTCAATTTAACCAGAGAGAAGGAGAGAGAAAGAGAAGGAGAGTAAGAAAGCAAGCCACCAGGTCCAGGACTCAAACCATGGTCGGCCATGTGGGAGTCCAGCATCTTAGCCACCACATCACCTGCCAGCACCATGAATAACAAATTTATAGCACATTACCCTTCATATTTTTTAGTTTTTAAAAATGAAAGTGACAGGAGCCAGCAAGTGGCATGGGGGTTAAGGCGCTGGACTGCCACATAGCTGACCACTGTTGAGTCTCAGACCACTGGCTTGAATAAAACCAAGCCAAGCACGTGTGCATAAGTGCCCAAAATCCCAAAGAGGAGAAGGCGGAGAAGGGATTTAGCATGGCTAACCCCTTTTGGGGGTCATTTCTCACCTTCCCTCTCTGTCTCTCACTGGTGAGCACATGTACCCCTACAGCAAAAACCTACAAAAAGAAAAATAAATAAATAAATAAACACATGACAGGGACTGGATAAAAGTGCAATGAATAAAATCATGCCTAATGATGCTTTCTAACTACAACTGCTTCTGAGAATTTAGAATTACATAGCTTTTGCTTACCATATAGTGAACTGGAATTCTTAGAGGAAATGTTTAACGTTTAATTCTCTAAAATAAATCTAATCAAGCAGACTCTATAAACATAAAACATTTTTAGAGGTTTAGCTTTTTAGAGACTTAAATGTTAGCAGATATGAATTCAAATCCCGTATCTTCCACTTACATTTAACACAAACCAAATAACCCAAGTTTGTTTCGTCCTGTATAAAACAATGGTATCTACTGGGTTGCCTGAAAAGTTATGACACATTTTTGCATAGAAAAACAGAAAAATACATCACAACTTTCCCAACAACCTAATACTTAACATAGCTGAGAAAAGTATGAGAAGCGGGGCTGGCAAGTGGTACAGTAGTAAAGGGCGCTGGACTCCCACAGGGCCAACCACATTTCAAGTCCCAGACCTGGCGGCTTTCTTTCTCAGTTTCCCTTTCTCACGCCCTACCCTCCCACTCTGTCCCTCTCTGTTCAAATTAAAATAAGTAAATAAATAAAGTTAAATTTTTTAAAAAGTGAGAAGCAAGCTATAAAGCACCAAGTAAACTAATAAGAGCTGAATTTGTTGGGCACTTACTATTTACAAGACACTAGTTTAAATGTGTTTCACATGTATTAATTCACCTAATTTTCACCCTTCAATGAGGTAAAATACTATTATTGACATTACTTTACAGATGAGGAAATAGACATACAAAGATTAAACTGCCCAAGGTCACATAGATACCAAGGGATGAAGCTTTATGCTGTTACACTGCTCTTTTAGGTAGGGAGAAAAAATAATCTTGAAGTTTAAAAAGAACATAGATTCTACTACATGCATACTACAAATTTTCCCATTTGTAGTTTTCCAGACTGTCAATTTTGAAAATACCACCAATTCATTTTGCTCAACTATACTTATATTAATTCAAATAAACACACTGCATATCACTTGAACAACGTTATATGAAAAATCTGATTGAAGGTTGATTTTATAAACATGTGTATGTGTATATATGACTGTGTAAAACTTATATTTGTACCCTTCAACAAAAACAATAAATAAATAAATAAATAAAATAAGCTTAAAAAGTATTATAAATTAAATAAATACTGTAAGTCATGGTGCTTCTCAAACACTCTTTTAACAAAACGGAATATTCTCTTTACATAAAGAATGTTAATTTGGTTTTGTCCCCCCCACCAAAATACTACAAAAGCTTACATTCCAAATGATGCTTTACTAACATAAAGGCAGAAATTTAACAGTCAACATCAAAATTTTGATTTTCCTCACCTTCTCTTTTCTCAATTCTTCTTTTAACATTTCCCTCAGTTTCTGGGCTTTATATATTCGGTATCTGTCTGAGCATGGTTGTTTCTCTTTTGATGGAACTGGGTTTGGTTGTGGAGTTTCTTGATTAACTGTAGATAAGGGATGAGATTCTGAAGGAACACTGACAGTAGGTTTAACTAGACTAGAAGTACTTGATATTCGCTTTCTTCTCTGTGAAACAGTAGAGGAAGGTTTACTGGATTTTTCAACATCATTCTCATCACGAGTCTTTTCATCACTGTTGAAATTTTAAAAAGAAAAAAGCATCGTGAATCTTCGTCTATATATAGTTGGGTTTTTTTATTTTGAGAGGTTTTTGCTATGGGGCGCGTGCGCTCGCTAGACAGAGAGAGAGAGACAGAGAGACAGAAAGCGAGAAATCACCCCCCAGGGAGGATGGCCATGCTGCAATCCCTTCTCTTCCATTCTCCTTGGGATCTTGGGCACGCACGCACACACACCCAGCATGAGTTTAAGTCACTGGGTCCGGGATGTGAACCGCGGTCTACTACATGGGAGTCCAGTGACATAGTCATTATGCTAACTGCTGGTCCCTGTATAGTTTTATTTTTGTCTTTATTGTTTTTTTTTCCATTATTTTAACTGCCAGAGGGCACACGAGCTCTCTAGAGAGAAAGACAGAGAAACAGAGAGAGAAAGAGAAAGCACCCCCATATAGTTACACTGCAGTCTCTTCTCCATTTATCTTACTGGGATTTGGGGCACATACACACACAGGTGGCTAGTATATCTTTCAAGTCACTGGGAGCAGGAGTCAAAGAGTGGTTGGCCATATGGGTTCTACTTTCCTTAAGCACTAGGCTACAGAGCCAGCCCTATTGTCCTTTTTTGTTGTTGTTAATTGCCAGAAGAAGCATGTACTCCACAGAGAGAGAAAGGGAGAGGGAGAAAGCACCTCCCAATAGGGCATGAACATGCTGCAATCTCTTCTATTTCATTTCTCCATCCTGTCAGGATTTCGGGCACTCACACATGTGCCCGATGTATTCTACAAGCTGCTGGGGCTGGGATTTGAACAACAATCAGCAACTTGGGCTCTAGCTCCCTTAACCACTAGGCTATAAGGCCACCCCCTATTTTTGTTTTCCTTAAATGCTAGATGGTGCATGCACTTGCCAGAAAAAGAGAGTGAGTGAAGAAATAGAGATAAAGCACCTCTCAAGGAGTTCATGCCACATCCCTTTTTCCTCCATTTCTCCATCCCGTTCAACTTTGGGCATGCAAACATATGCCTCCAGAGTGTTTTTCAAGCGCACCCAGAGTAGTATTCCAACCGTGGTCAGCCACATGGGACTTGGTTCCCAATGCACTGCATTTAACCACTGCACTACGGTGTCAGCACTATACAAAGTAGTGTTAAAGTCTAGTCTGAGGTCCAGATGATGACGCAGCAGTAACTCAAGGGGTCCCACATAGCAATGTACTGGATTCAAGTCCTGGGGCCTACCTGTATGTGCTGGGTTATGCACATGGGTGCCTATGATCTAGCAAAGGCTGGGAACAGATTGTGGCACTAAGACCCTTGTTGGGGAAGTTGTGTGTGTGTGTGTGTGTGTGTGTGTGTGTGTGTGTGTCTCACTGGAGACACACTGGAGAAATACATAAACTTAAAAAAGAAAAGAAAAATATAAATCTATGGCCAGACTCTCTTAGCCTAGTGACTAAAGGAGCAGGATTCCACATGGCCAACAACTCAAATTCAACCCAAGTAGCTTAAGCTACTGGCTAGAAAGAAACAGAGGGAGGGAAAATCAGAAAGCAATCTCCATTGAGGACAGTCATGCTGCAATTCCTTTTCCTCCATTCTCTTCTCTGGATCTTGGGCATGCACACATACACGCCCGGCATGAGTTTAAGCCACCGAGTCCAGGACTCGAACCGCAGTCAACTACATGGGAGTCCAGTGACATAGCCAAATCCTGAAGGACTGAGAACACAGAAGAAAAGGGATTGAGGTATGATTCATTGGGAGGTGTTTTTCTTTCTTTCTCCCCCTGTGGCAAAAACATGAACACTGTGACAATTAAGAAAAGAAAAAGAAAGGAGAAAAAAAGAAGTAGCACTCAGTTTAAACAAATTAAGTCAAGAAAAGGGGGGTATAAGTCAAAAATTTTAAAGTCTACTATTCTCATATTTTACAATTAGTATTATATAAAAATGAAAAATGTTTTAATCCATACAGTAACCTTCCTAGGAAGACTCCAATTTAAACTCTCATCTCAGCCTATATAACAATGTGATACACACACTATTTGCATTTCACCCAATTATGTTCAATTCCTAAAGACAGAACATATACCTTACAACTTCAAAGACCCACACAAAAAAAGTAAAAAGAAAGAAAAAACAAGTCGAAAAAATATAGTCCCTAAATGTTAACTCTGAGAAAACAAATACCTTAGATGTTTCAATACTACTCTCTCTATACTTACACAGTTAAAATCTCTTAGAACTTTATTATTTTAACAGTGACTGCTATGTATATCTCAATTTGGGGTAGAAAATTTAAATCAGATTCACATGAGAAACTTAAGAATTACTAAGCATCACTAAACTGCCAAAATAATATCAAATGGGCCGGCTGGTGGCAGTGGTTAAGAGGGTTGGATCCCACATGGCCAACTGCACAGTTCAAGTCCAACTTAGTGGCTTGAATAATACACCAGACACGTGTACATGCCAAAAATCTCAAAAGGAGAAATGGAGAAGGAATTGTGGCATGATCATCCCTCATGAGGATGCTTTCTCACTTTCCTCTCCTCTCTCTTCTCCAGCAGGTACACCTGCTTTTTGGTAAAATTAAAAACAAACAAACAAACAAATAAAAAAACCACTCTGCACCCAGCATCAGTTCAGGCCAATAGAAGTTGTGCCTTGAAATCAAAGAAATAATTTTTTCGCCTTTCTGGAACCACAGAAAAAATTCTGAATGGAATTCTTGCCATGGCATTTGGTTGCTTACTGGTTTCCTCATATATACAGATACTATACTTACATATATGAGATTATCTTAGCCCTAAGTATCTTAAATTTAATTGCTATGCTCTTTCGCCTTTTTTAAAAGGGCACACTTCCAAACCAAAGCAAGTAACTGGACCTCCTTCCCATTAACAAAAATCAGCAGAACCAAAGCAATACTAGTCTTCTCTTAAAAATAAGCAAATAGGGACCAGCAGGTGGTGTGCTGACGCTGAACTCCCACATGGTTGGCCAAGGTCTGAGTGCTGGACCTGGTGGCTTGCTTTCTCACTTTCCCTCTCTCTCTCTCTTTCTCTCTCTCTGGTGAGCACATGTGCCTACAGAAAACTTAGGAATAATAAATTTTTTTAATTTAATAAGCAAATAAAAATCCTAAAGATCAAGAAACAAATCTTCGGAAGAATGACAACTAGTGACCTAAATTCTCAAATGAATAATGTGGATACTCTTCGTTTTGGAACTGTTAAACCTAGATTCCCTCACCAACACTTACAGTCTCCGGCCAAAGAATCTACATACCGTTTCAAAAATCCGCACTGGCCATACCCAGCGGGTCAGAGGGACAAAATGCAGTTCGGAGCAGTTTCATGAGGCCTCGTCTGAAAGCCTTACTGCAAGTGAAGGAGTACTCCTACCGTAAAGTCCACTTGTTCAGCTACCAGGTGACAAGCTCGGAGAGGCGGGGCAGATGAACATACTGGCCCCTGCAAGCGCTTACCTGCTCCTAGGAGCCTTTTCTTGGCGCTCCGGTCCCCCGAAATCCACGGCAGGCACATCTGTGGGCTCCGCTGGCTTCGGAGCAAGGTCCAAGGCAGGCTCGGGCGGCCTGGGAGAGTCCTGTCCTCGCTGGGGATTGGGGACGGTGGAGCCCCTGGCGCCTATACCAGGCCTGACATTCGGCTTCACGCTAAGGCGTGCCCTGCGGAACATGGCGGAGCCAAGGGGCCCGGGGAGGCGGCCCCAAGGCCGCTCTCAGCCCCGAGCCCCGGCCGCGGCCCGGAGCGGGGGGTAGGAACGCGCCCTCCCCGAA
>NW_006206975.1:509640-521349 GCF_000334495.1 Tupaia belangeri chinensis
CAGGCCCCCGCCACCACCTCCTCGCTCTCGCCGCCGCCTCTTCTTCATGACCCTGCCACACGAATAGCTAAGTTTCTCCCTCCTCCCGCTCCCCCGCCCTCAGAGGGCGCGGGAACGGATTGCGTCATCAGTTATCGCCGCAGATGAAGTCAGACGCACGGCGCCGGGCGCCATGGTAACTACGAAGCTGTGGAGCCTGGGTTCCTGGTGGACGCGAAACTGGGATGCAGAGCGTGTGCTCTTCCTTCTCCAGCCGGCTGTAGGGAGAACTGAATACAGGGAAAGGAGGCGGTTGACGCCACAGTGCACATTTTTGTGGGAACTATGAAATCGCTGGCCGATGTTGTTCTTAAAGGGTTCTGAAAAGTAGTTAAACTATATGAGAGCAGTGCCTGCTCACCAGCGTTTCCCCTATTGCTGAGAAATTCTAGATGGAGGGGCCGGCAGGTGGTGCGGTGGTTAAAGGCACTGGACTCCCACATGGCCCGCCGGCTCGGATCCCGGACCTGGCGGCTTGCTTTCGCTCTTTCCTTCTATCTTGCTCTGTCCTGCTCTGGTCAAGTTAGAATAAATAAAGTTAAATACAATTAAGAAAAAAAAATTCTAGATTGAACAAAACATAGATTTGGAATTTTGGAGAAATTGTCAATGAAGAAACTGACAATGGTTACCTCTGAGGAGAGGAACTGGATTTTTGGAAAACAGTCGTGAAAGGAAGACTACTGTGTACTTTTATGGGGAAGTTGGAGGGAGGGGGTTGAGACAAGAGTCTTGCTATGTTGTCCAGGCTGGCCTTGAATTTGCAATCCTCCTGCCTCAGCCTCCTGAGTAAAGGAACTACAAGGAAGTTGACCATCTACCCTGACTTTGGCCTTGTATACTTTTTAATGGAATCGTGGGCTTGTAGATCAGGTGGGGTGGAGGGAGAAAGCACCCCAAGGGAAATTGTTTATTCCACAATCCTTTTTCCTCCATTTCTTCATCCTGTCAGGATCCTGGGCAGGCACCCACTGCACTGCAGCTGCCTGCACTGCGATTCCAATTCCACTTGACCATGTTGGATCTAATCTCTCTGCCCAACTGAACCACTAAGGGACCAGCTCCTCCCTGTGTACTTTTTTCTATTAAGATAGAGGGCATATGCACTTGGGGAAAAAGAGAAGGAATTCAGCCTGCAATGGAACACGGTTATACCGTAATCCTGTAGGGAGTGCCGGATCTTAGCAGAACAATGGTAGTCTTTAAAGATGAGCAAAGGCAGAGTTTCCTACAATGTATGCCCATGCTGCAAGGCCAGCAGAGGAAGAGAGAAACTGTGTATTAGCCAGAGTGGGCCAGGAGAGACAAGAAGAGGCTAGAACTGCAAGACACAGGATGTTCCACAGAACCTGCTTCTCATCATGGATCCACCCCTTTTTGCCCTATTAAAGAATAAACCTGGAGGGACCAGCAGGTGGCATGGTGGTTAAGGGTGCTGGAACTCCCACATGGCTGACCACAGTTTGAGTCTCGGACCTGGCAGCTTGCTTTCTCACTCTCTCTCTCTCTCTCTCTTCCTCTCTGGTCAAATTAAAATAAAAATAAAGTTAAATAAAATAATTATTAAAAAAAAAAAACAAATAAACCTGGGAACAGCCATGGCTATCTCCATCAGAGATGCCTGGACAATCTGATCCTCACTTTTCTCTACAGTGTGTTTGTGTGTTTTCTTTCCAATCCACTACTGCTCCCCCTCAGGTATACCTCTTGCCAGCTGGGCCCCAATAGGTGGCACCCAAATAGGGACCTTAATATAAGAGAACTACAAAGAACCAGGTGAGTAGACATTCCTTAAGTCTGGGCCCAGAATTGAGATATTAAGGTAAGGAGTAGATTAGAGTTGAGTATAAAATATGGGGATACAGTTGTCTAAAGAGACAGATCTATATATCCAAACATTGTTTTGTATGTTAAAAGCACGGGACAATAGTATCAAACAGTTACAAAAATTCCTGGATTTTGTACAGGAAGTATGTCCTTGGTTCCTGGAACAGGGAACAATAAATGAAGAGACCTAAAACAAGGTCAGAGAAAAAAAAAAATCAGGGAGCATTTATGAAATCTTTGTTTACATGTGTATATGTGTGTGTTCTCATGTATTATATTGCATGTCTATGGGATCAAAGGTCTTAAGGAAGTGCATTTGATTTAATTTTTTAAAAGAACTATTAATTTAATTTTACTTATTATTCTTCAATTTAACTAGGAGACAGAGCAAGGAGAGTGAGAAAGCAAGCCATCAGGTCCAGGACTCAAACCATAGTCAGCCATGTGGGAGTCCAGCACCTTAACCACCACACCACCTTCTGGCCCTGGCATTCAACTTAATTTATAAAAAGAGTGTTCATACATATTAATTTAAAACTTTTCAAGTTCATGTGACTTAAAATCTTTGGCAAATAAGTTGACTTCTATTATGGTTAAAAATAATAATAAACGAAAATCTTCATAATTTCCAACACATAGTTTGTCCAGAGGTTTTTTTTTTTTTTTTTTTTTTTTTGATTAGGCAACATCATATTTGTCTTATGACTAATTTAATAAAACAGTTGGTACTTATATATTATTATGTGTTACATATTACCCTGTGACTATGTGACAAAAAGACAAAATGGATTTATGACTAGCCTTCTCCAATATTTTGTTTCTCACAGAAAATCAGGACATAATTGTTAAAAGAAAAAATTTTAGGGACCAGCAGTTGGCATAATGGCTATGTCACTGGATTCCTATGTAGTTGACCGTGGTTTGAGTCCCGGACCTGGTGGCTTAAACTCATGCTGGACATGTGTGCATGCCCAAGATCTTGAGAGGAAAATGGAGGAGAAGGGATTGAGGCATGGCCATTCCCCCTGGGGGGTGATTTCTCCCCTTCTGTCTCTCTGTCTCTCTCTGTCTCTCTCTGTCTTTCTGGTGAGCGTACACCCTATAGCAAAAACCTCTCAAAAAATAAAAGAAGAAAAAATTTTAAATGCTTGTAAATAAGACTGGTTTTCCTAAAGTTTGATTTTTTTGGTTCTCTTATGGCCCAATTACAGGATTACTGGCTAAAACAGTAAAAATTAAATCTTATATAAAATAATAATAATAATTTTATTTGTGCTACATGTGTTGGCCTTTGAGTTGTTTTGTTGTTATCTCTGGAAGTCATATCTGGCTGCTGTAGCCTGCCATATATTATGCCATTAGGCCAACTGCTGGTCCCAACAGAGTAAAATTTTTATAATTTGAAATAATTGCAATCTTGTGTTATCAGGTACAACTCAGGCCAAGACATACTGGTACTACATCATCCTTCATATGTTATAGTGCCTATGTGAATCTCTGACCCCTGATATAATGATTTAGACTTCAAGTCTTATAAGAAATTCATAATTATCATAGCCAAGGAAATTTTTAGGAGCAATTATCTTGGGAATTCTTACTGCAATTACTTTAATTGCCTCCCTAGCCACTTTGGCAGTTGCTTTGACCCAACAAACTAACATTGCCACATTTGTTTATATTCTTGCACGTAATACTTCCCATATAATGGGCACCCAACTAGGTATTGATGAATTAATCTTCTCCATCTGTGAGAGCTGGAAACTACCACAGATGTTCTAGGAAAACATGTTTTTAAAATGCAATTACAAAGTTATTACAAAGTTATTTGTGATGTTATGCATTATATAAACATATTTGTGTAACACTTTTTTAAAAAGAATTATTTAACTTCATTTTGTTTATTTATTCATTTATTTTTAATTTGACTAGAGAGGGACAGAGTGAGAGAAAATGAGAACGTAAGCCACCAGGTCTGGGATTCGAACTATGAACAGCCATGTGGGAGTCAGCCCCGTAACACTTTTGCCATATAATGACTTATTTTAAAATTGGACTTCAATACAAAATGACCTCCATGGGGTGCAGTCTTCTAACACTATTTCCTTAGATATGAAAGGTCTTCACAAACAAATTACGGAGATGCAAAATAGTTTCCTGCCTTCATTTGATCCCTCAGATTTAGCTACCAATATTTTATTTATTTGTTTGTTTGTTTGTTTTTTATAGAGAGATTTTTGCTATAGGGTGCATGTGCTTGTCATGAGAAAAACAGAAAGCGAAAAATCACACCCTCCTTCCAGGGGGTGGCCAAACCACAATCCCTTCTCCTCCAGTCTCCTTTCAGGATTTTGGGCATGCACTCACATGCACCCTGCGTGGATTTTAAGCCTCTGGGTCCAGGATTCAAACCACAGTTGACTATGTAGGAGTCTAGTGACATAACCATTACACCACATGCTGGTCTCACTACCAATATTTTAAATCAACTGAAAGACACTAATGCTTTGTTTATGTTTTTTTTTCTTTTTTTTTTTGAGAGGTATTTTGTTATAGGGCGCATGCACTCGCCAGAAAGAGAGACAGAAAGCGAGAAATCACCTCCCAGGGGGGTGGTAACGCCGCAATCCCTTCTCCTCCATTCTCCTCTCAGGATCTTGGGCACACATGCACACACGCCCGGTGTGAATTTAAGCCACCGGGTCCGGGACTTGAAGCACGGTGGACTACATGGGAATCCAGCGATACAGCCATTATGCCAACTGCTGGTCCCTGTTTATGGCTTCGAAGATCAAGTCCCAGGTCCTGTGGCTTGAATAATGCCAGATGAATGTGTGTACATGCCCAAAATCCCAAGAGGAGGCTGGAGAAGGGATTGTGGAATGACCATGTAGTCGACCGTGGTTCGTGTCCCGGACCCAGTGGCTTAAAATTCACGCCGGGCGCATGTTCATGCGTGCCCAAGATCCCGAGAGGAGAATGGAGGAGAAGGAACTGTGGCGTGGCCATCCCCTCTGGGGGGTGATTTCTCGCTGTCTCTATGTCTCTCCCTGTCTCTCTGTCTGGCAAGCGCACACGCCCTACAGCAAAAAACCTCTCCAAAAAAAAAGAGAAAGTTTTAATACAATGAAATTATGTATCCACCTCGACTGAGCTAATTGGTAGAGCTGGGTTTTCAATAGATACTCTATTTTCAGAGCCCTAAGTCTTCACTAGTTTCTCTCTTCTTCTCTAAAACAGGTAATTTATGAAGAAATATAATTGAAGTTTGGGCATGTGTACTTGAGATTACTATAGTATTTTTAAACACCATAGCTCTGTATGTGTTTAAAACCTTCCAAATAAAAGCTTCAAAAAAACATAGGGCAATTTTAAGGTGTCCAGACCATCTCAGATGGAATAAGTGAAGAAATTAAGTATCGCCTAAGTGAACAGCATGAGCATCTTTGCACGCTGTTTCTAGCAACAGCTTTAATGCGGATTCTGAGGTTATTCTGGGCTATTCTGAATAGGTGATAAGACTGTATTCTTTTGCCATTCTCTCCCTATTTCATAACCCAAGCACCGGTTGCTAAAACTCAAGTACCGTCGACCACAAGGGCACCGGATAAAATGGGAAATGAGCAGCCTTTCGAAGTCCTTAAATTTAACTTCCACTGGTTCCTACCTGTTCGGTCAATCTCTACTGTAAAATGAGAACAATGAAGCCTGCCTTGCAGGGTAGTTACTAGAATAAGGAAGGAACATATGAAAGGGTCGACTGTCTTTCGCAGTTAGCCCTCCATCTGTTCAGTCCCCTGCCCGCCTCTGCGAGGGGATGAATGAGACGTTTTCGTCGAAAAGGTAGGTACTATAGTGTTTAGAGTCGCTTGTTTTCAAAAAGGGAGGGCTGATCAAGCTCCAGTATCCCTCGCCGAGTCAGAAAACCCTCATGCCTGTCCCTCTCTCAGACACGGTACCTGTTTTCGGGCTTCTGTGAACGCGCACGATTGCGGGGCTCCGGGTTCGCGGACTCCACAGGAGAGGCGGAGTCCACCCCGCGCGGACTAGCCGGCGGCCGCGCACGCGCAGTGGCTAGCCTGCCCCGCCGGCGGGCGCTGGAGGCTCCCCGGCCCCGCCGGAGGCTGCTGGAGGCTCTCCGTGGGCGGGGCCGCTGGGAGCCGAGGCGTAGCGCCCCCCAGAGGGCCAGCGCCGGCTCTGCCTTCCCGGTCGGCTGGCGGGGACCACCGCTGAGCTTGCGAGAGAGCCTTTGCTTTTCCGCGTCGCTCTTTCACAGGCTCCGTCCCGTGGTCGGCATGGCCCGTGAGTGTGCGGGAAGCTGTGGGAGCGTCCGGCGAGGGAGCCTAGCACTGAGCGGCCGGCGGGGAGGCTGGGCTGGCCGGCGAATCCCCTCGGGTCCGGCGGGGTGGGAACCCTAGCTGCCAGCTGCAGAGGGAGGGACGGGTCGGCTCCGGTCAGGCCTCTTGGGCTGGACAGGTACCTGTCCGTCAGGTGCGAGTTCGAACGGTAAAGAATACACCCCCGGGAGGTGTGCGAAGGCAGCCCCGGGAGGGGTCCCCGACTGGCGGCTGTTTACAGCTAGTGCCTAAAGAGGACCGGGAGCTCAGCTGAGCCTCCTGCTTCTTTTGTTTGGCTCTCATAGGCATACTTTACTCGCATCTGCATTTGCACGCTTCAACAGTCTGACGGGCTGAACTTGTGAGAGGTGTGATTTCTGGGTATCTGCCTCTCTGTCTCCACTCACACTTGCCAGGACTTATTTTGGAACACTGGCCCATATAGATGGAGATTTTCAAAGATCTGGTATTTACAGCTAGTGCACACCTAGGTTAGTATGATAATACGCTTAAGTCTTTCCGTGTTTAACTTAATCTTCCTTCCTGTCATCAGATCTGGGAACACCATCAGTGCAGTACTCTGCAGGCTTATGTGTTAAAAGCAAACTTCAGATGTGTTTAAGTAAGAGCACTTTAGTAGAATTATTAGTAAATTTGGAGAGAGGAAAAGAGTACAACTGTCTTTATAGGTGGAAACCAACGAGAACTCGCCCGCCAAAAAAACATGAAGAAAACTCAGGAAATTAGCAAGGGGAAAAGAAAAGAGGATAGCTTGACTACCTCTCAGAGAAAACAGAGGTAAGTGGTTCTAATAAAATTCTCAAGTCACCGAAATTTTGATTGAAACCACATTTTGGAGAAGTGCATGCACATGCAAACACACAGATATACCTTTTTTTTTTAATGAGAGCAGAAGAGAGAAATAAATATATTTTTAATAATTACTTTATTTAATTAATTTATTTTTATTTTTATTTGACCAGAGAGGGACTTTCCCCTCTCTAAAGGGAAGGAAAGTGAGAAAGCAAACCACCGGGTTCAGGACTTGAACCACAGTTGGCTATGTGGGAGTCCAGCGCTTTTAACCACCACATCTCCTGCTGGCCCCAGAAATAAATATTTTTGACAGAGTCTCACCATGTCACAGTTCCCCTGCCCTGGCCTCCCAGTTAGCTAGGACAACGGCACATGCCACAGATCCTGGCCTGCAGAGGTTGTGCTGGGAAGCAAACTCTGACCTCCCATGCTACCTCAGTCACTACGAAGTAGTGGCCCCCTGCTTACATGGCTGCAGATAGGCAAAAAAAATCTTTTTTTTTTTTTTAAGAGAGATTTTTGCTATAGGGCACATGTGCTTGCTGGAGAGACAGAAAGAGAGAGAGAGAGAAAGCAAGAAATCACCCCCCCCCCCCCCACCGAGGGGGGACAAAACATTTTTAAAACTCTTGGTTGGCTTGGGCTTGCCCTGCCAGGCATACTGAAACCATATGGGCTAGAGATTATCCCAATCTGTGGATGAAGAATTTAGGCTCTAAAGCTATCATGTGTTTTGCAGAAAATCTCATGCAGCTATTTCTACAGCCATAAGATTTTTTTTTTCTTTTTTTGGAGAGGTTTTCACTATAGGGCATGTGTGCTCACCAGAAAGACAGAGAGAGACAGAGAGACAGAAAGGGAAAAATCACGCCCCTCAGGGGGATGGCCACACCACAATCCCTTATCCTCCATTCTCCTCTTGGGATCTTGGACACGCATGCACACGCGCCCGGCGTAGGTTTAAGCCGCCAGGTCCAGGACTTGAACCACAGTTGACTACATGGGAGTCCAGCAACATAGCCATTACACTAACTGCTGGTCCCAAGATTTTTTTTTTAAGAGAGAGATTTGCTGTAGGGTGTGTGTGCTTGCTGGAAAGAAAGAGAGAGAAAAAGTGAGAAATAACCTCCCAGGGGATGGCCACACCTCAATCCCTTCTCCTCCATTCTCCTCAGGATTGTGGGCAGGCACGCACACACATATGTGCCCAGCATGTTTTAAGCTGCCAGGACCAGGACTTGAACCATGGTCGGCCATGTGGGAGTCCAGTACCTTAATCACTACACCACCTGCTGGCCCCCATCCACAATAATTTTTTTTTTCTTTTTTTTGGAGAGGTTTTTGCTATAGGGTATGTGCATTCACCAGACAGACAGAGAGAGACAGAGAGAAAGAAAGCAAGAAATCACCCCCCCGGGGGGATGGCCATGCCACAATCCCTTCCCCTCCATTCTCCTCTCAGGATCTTGGACACACACACCCCCAGCATGAGTTTAAGACACCGGGTCCGGGACTCGAACTGTGGTCGACTACGTGGGAGTCCAGCGACATAGACATTACACCAACTGCTGGTCCCCATCCATAAGAATTGTATTCAACAAAATAACTGAACCTTTTCCATATGCATACATTTTTGAAACAGCTAGTCTATCCAAACTAATCTGGGAAATAAATGACTCTATATTGATAACTGGTCTGAAGAAGAGTCTAAAAAAGTATATGTAACTATATTGACTTCTTAAGAACCACTGGGTTGCAGAGAGCACATATACTCAGCCTTGATATAAGACTGTATGAGTCAAATAATACAAAAGTGCCACAGAGATACTTTAATGAGCCTGCAGCTTAAATTAAAAAATAAGTGCACTCAGTTCTCTAAAATAGCTAACCAAAAGTTAATTTTATTCTAAAATCAAATTTTATTGTTTAGGATCCAGCAGGTGGCATGGTGGTTAAGACACTGGATTCCCACATCACTATGGTTCAAGTACCAGACCTGAAGGCTTGAAAATCATGCCAGGCACATGTGTGCTCAAATCATGAGAGGAGAATGGAGAAGGGATTGCAGTGTGGTTATCACCCTGGGAGGTGATTTCATTTCTCACTTTCTCTTTCTCTGTGTCTCTTTGTTTCTCTCCAGAGAGCACACATGGCCTATGGAAAAAATCGAAAGAAAAAAAAAATTATTGTTCATATACAACTTGAAGGTTAGGTGAATAACTGCACATATTTCAGTGTGACATCAGTGGTTCTTAATCCTGACCGCACATTAAAATCACCTGGGAAGCCTTGACAACTTTCTATGACTATGTACTACGCACACTTCTGACTTATTGGTCTGGGAATAGGTATTGAAAAGCACCATAGTTACAATTTATTGTACTTTGGTTATACCTTAAAGCTGACTGAAAATACAACCCAGACCAGCCAGTGGCATGGTAGTAGAGGTGGCTGGATCCCATGTGGCCAATTGTGCATTTAGTGTCCTGGACCTGGTATCTTAAAAAATACACTGGTCAGGGCCCACAGGTGGTGTAATAGTTAAAGGCACTGGACTCCCACATGGCTGACCACAGTTTAAATCCCAGGCCTGGAGGCTTTCTTTCTTATTTTCTCACTTTCTCTCTCTCTCTCTCTCTCTCTCTCTCTCTCTCTCTGTTACTCTGTCCCTCTCTGGTCAAATTAAAATAAACAAACAAATAAATAAAGTTAAAAAACAGACAGACACACACACGTGTCAAGTATATGCTTGAGTGTGCATGCATACTCAAAATCCTGAGAAAAGAGTGGAAGAGATGGGATTGTGGCATGGCCATTCTTCTTGGGGTATGCATTTTCATTTCTCTCTCTCTCTCCCCCTCCCTCCAGTGAGCACACATACCCTGTAGCAAACATTAGAAAACAAAACAAAACAAAAAACACTTTTGTGGGTGAATCTTATGTGCAGCAAGAGTCAAGAATCATCAGTTCATGGGACCAGCCGTTGGCGTAATGGTTACATCACTGGACTTCCATGTAGTTGACCATGGCTCAAGTCCAAGACCTGGCAACTTGAAACTCACATCCAGCGTATGTGCATGTGTGCCTCAAATTCCAAGAAGAATAGAGGAAAAGGGACTGTGGTGTAGCCATCCCCAGTGTGTTGGGGGAGTGATTTCTCTCTGTCACTTTGGTGAGCACGTGTATCTTATAGAAAAATCTCTTTAAAAAAAAAAATCATCATTTCATGAAGTTAAATACCTTAACTATTATTTCACACTTTTGTTGGATGAATTTATGATTAAAGTGATGAGCTTTTGGAACCAGCATGTGGCATGATGGTTACATTGCTGGACTCCCATATACTCAACTATGGTTTGAGTCTTGGACCTGGCAGCTTTAAAACTCATGCCAGGTGCATGTGCGTGCATGCCCAAGATCCCAAGAGGAGAGTGGGGAAGGGACTGTGGGTGGCCATCCCCCCCTGGGGGGTGATTTCTCGCTTTCTATCTATTTCTCTCTCTGGTGAGCACGTGTGCCTGGTAGCAAAAATCTCTTTAAAAAGAAAAAAAAGGGCTTTCCCTCAAATTTCTGTTTACTCCCATTGGAGTGAAAGTGAACATGGTATGACTCTGAAATAGTATTTTTACTGGAAAACCTAGTTGAGCTTGGTTCAGAAATAGTCATTATACTTACCTTCTAAAGGGCTCTATGCAAAATAGATGCTCTAGATGTATTAATCTCTATTCATTGCAGTCTTGAAAAGTGTTATTGCTTGAACTTGTAGAATAGGAAACTGAAATTAGAATTTTATTAACATTACTAAAGTTAAGCAAAAAAGTTTCAGAGAAGTAAGTATCACTCTTCTATGATATCTAATGTCTTTGTTGCTGTCTTTTCTTTTCTTCTATTTCCTGTTCTTGCTAGGAGCTTTGCAGAAATACCTTATTTTCATGAGCAGAGCTATTCAATCCTGAATTAATATGTAATATGAAATCTAGGGACCAACAGGTGGCGTGGTGGCTAAGGTGCTGGACACTCCCATGTGGCTGACCACGGTTTGAGTCCTGGACCTGGTGGCTTGCTTTCTCACTTTCTCTCTCACTCTCTCTCTGGTCAAGTTAAAATAAATGAGTGAATAAATAAAATTAAATAAATAATTATTAAAAGATATGTAATATGAAATCTCTATAATAAGCACAAAGAGCCTGGACTTTGAATTGGATACAACTTAGGTTTTATTTACTTGGGGAAAATTATTTAGTACCAAACCTTTTTTTCCTTTCTTTTTTTTTTTTTTAAATCTAAAACATAAGGATAATAACTCAGAGTTGTGGAACTTAATCCAGAGCCAGCAGTTCTTGGCACATAGTAGGTGTTGAATTCATTTAATATATTCAAAAAATAGGGGCCCTACACATTGATGGGTTATCTAGCCCAGATAATCTGGTTGTGGTTCAATCAGTATGGCAGAGACTCATAGGTGCAAAGACATGAAGAAAGTTGCCTGAAAAATCCTGCCTTTCTTTAGTGTAATCCCATTTTAATCACTAATGGTTTGACTTTTTGGCTTGTAAGACTGAATTGCTTTGTATCATATGTGCCCTAATCCAAGTTACCAGTCCTAATTTGGAGTGTTCTTAAATGCCTCTTTTTTTTTTTTTTTTTTTTTTTTTTTTTTTTTTTTGATAAAAATAAGGGGTGTTATGTTTTT
>NW_006206975.1:521852-550364 GCF_000334495.1 Tupaia belangeri chinensis
TTTTTTTTTTTTTTTTTTTTTTTTTTTTTAGGAAGAATGACAGTGAGTTAAGTTTCTTAAGAACCAAGAGTAATTGCCATTATTTCTGGATAAAGCTGCCTACTGTCAGACACCTTTATTATATTCACTATATATTCAGAGTTGTGGGACTAGCCATCTGTATTTATGGCTATTCTTCAGAACAACCTTTATATGTGTTGCTATGATTTTGCAAGCACTTTGAGGTTATTCACCGAAGGTCATGATAACAGGGGAGGTGGTATTCAAAATAAGATCTAGTTTTTGCCTTTCCATTCTATGTGCATCTGTGCAAACAGAAAGACATGAATGTTTTTTATCTTCTTTTGAACTGTTGCTAATATACTGAATGGATTATTGTGTAGAAAATAAGAACATAAAATCAATTTTAACAGCTTACAGCCTTTTTCCATTATAGGGACTCTGAGATCATGCAACAAAAGCAGAAGGCATCTAATGAGAAGAAATCCATGCAGACAAGAGAAAAATGATTTGGAAAACCTGAGTGCTACTGCCAACTGGGTGGATCATAAGCTCTAACATTGAGATTTTGTAGAGTGAACAGTCACTACGTATAACCTATCCTTATAAAACTGTCTATTTTAAACTTTACCTTTCAGCCTGATTTAGTGTGATGTTTTAGAACCATTCTTTGAAGAATAAAACTCTAGCCATGCATGTAACAATCTGATGAACATTATTTTATTTATTTATTCATTTATTTTAATTTGATCAGAGAGAAATACACAAAGAGAGTAAGAGCGAGAGGGAAAGTGAGAAAGCAAGCCACCAGGTTCATTTGAACTATGGTTGCCCATGTGGGATTGTCCAGCACCTTAACCACCACGCCACCTGCTGGTTCCATGAACATTATTTTTTATAAGCAGTGAACATTGATATAATTTATTAGATAGGTAATATGATCATAGAATCTCTTTTTTAAATTACTTATTTCATTCCATTTATTATTATTTTTTTAATTTGACCCGAAAGAGACAGAGAGAAAGGGAAAGTGAGAAAGCCAGCTACCAGGTCTGGGATTCAAACCATGGTTGGCCATGTGGGAATCCAGCACCTTTAACCACCACGCCACCTGCTGGCCCAGCTAATAGAATCTCTTATATAAATTGAGAATTTTTTTAAAAAATAATTATTTTATTTAATTTTATTTATTCATTCATTTATTTTAATTTGACCAGAGAGAGAAAGCAAGCCGCCAGATCCAGGACTTGAACCATGGTCAGCCATGTGGGAGTGTACAACACCTTAACCACCATGCCACCTGCTGGTCCCATAAATTGAGAATCTTAAAAAAGAAAAGTCATAAACTGGGGCCAGCAGATGGTCTAGAGGTTAAAGTGTTGGATCTACATGGCCGACAGCACAATTCCAGTCCTGGACCTGACAGCTCGAGAATTCTGGGTGTGTGTGTGTGTGTGTGTGTGTGTGTCAAAAATCTCAAGACAGGGAACCAGCAGGTGGCATAGTGATTAAGGTGCTAGACATTCCCACGTGGTTGACCATGGTTTGAGTCCCAGACCTGCTAGCTTGATTTATCACTTTCTCACTTTCTGTCTCTCTCTCTGGTCAACTTAAAAATAAGTGAATACAGAACAAAATTAAAATAAATCTTTTTTTTTTTTTTAGAGGTTTTTGCTATAGGGCACGTGCATTTGCCAGAGAAACAGAGACACAGAGACAGAAAGCGAGAAATCACCCCCTGCAGGGGGAATGGCCATACCACAATCCCTTCTCCTCCATTCTCCTTTCAGGATATTGGGCACACACGAACACGTGCTCAGCATGAGTTTAAGCCACCAGGTTCGGGACTCGAACTGCAGTTGACTACATGGGAGTCCAGAGACATAGCCATTACACTAACTGCTGGTCCCTAAAACTAAGAACATTTATTAAACTTCCTCCTACAACTTATCTGCTACCAAGCTTGCTATATTGGTAATTATGTATTGGAATATAAAATTCCAACAATGTTTTCCTTGCACATTCACTTAAAAACAACAAAAAAATCGTAGTACTAATTATCTCATGTATGTTAGACATTCATAGGTAGCCTGCTATTGCCTGGTAAAACTGAGATTTTTCTAATCTGATTATAACATGACTTTCATATGAATATTTTCCAGGCCATATATGACTATTGCTACTTGACCAGTTGTTGACTTTGCATAATGATACATGAGTGCTAGCTAGGGCCAGCACACACAAACCGGGTATGTATATATATATATATATAATTTTAAAAAATTGTATTTACTTAGAAGCATTCAGAATGTCAACAGCTGCAACTTTTTTTTTTTTTTTTCAATTACAGAGTGGTATTCAGTTAACAGAACAACAATTATTTCGTACAAGCTGCATCAGAGACAACTAAAGATGAAAAAACTACCATCCCCATATATAACCAATTTGTTCTGGGCACCAACAAGAACCTGATTTTAATTTCCATGCCAACTGGGTCCAGGTTGGACTACATGGGAGTCCAGCAACATAGCCATTAGGCCAACTGCAGGTCCCCCTTTTTCTGTTTAGAAGTGTGGGACCAGCAGATGGTCTAATGGTTATGTCACTGGACTTCCACATAGTCGAACATAGTTCGAATCCTGGACCTAGTGGCTTGAAACTCATGCAGGGCTGGTGTGCATGTGTGCCCCAAATCCTGAGAGAATGGAGGATAAGGGATTATGGGATGGCCATGCCCTCTGGGGGTGATTTCTACCCCTCTGGGAGTGATTTCTTGCGCTCAGTCTCTCCAGCAATCGCAGGCACCCTACAGCAAAAATCTCTCATTAAAAAAAAAATAAAAAGTGCTAGAAGGCCGGCTCACTGGAGAGAGGGACAGAAAGATATATAGAGACTGAAAGGGCAAGCAAGAAATCACCACCACCACTACACCCCACACCCTTCACGGATATGGCTGCACGACATTCCCTTCTCCACTCTACTGCATTTGGGCACCAGCGCACAGGAGCCTGGCTGTCACCGGGCCAGGTCGGATATGGGATCCAGCCATCTTAACCACTACGCCATCCGCGGAACCAACTTACCCCAATTTTCTAAAGCTCTTGCAATTAACGTTCTTTGCTAAGAAAGTGTACAACTTACAGAAAACTCCCTGGTGGAATCATTTTACAAAAATACAACCAAGTATAATCAAAGGATTGAGAGAAAGAGATGCGAAAGCAAAACCCACGTGACCAAGTAGAGAGGGCGGTAACCACAAACAGAAAACGAGTGGAATCCTTCGGAACGCCCTCCGGGCCACCGTGCTCTTCCGCTCCCAGAAGCCCCTGGAGGCGGAAGTCGTCACTCTCAGAAGGGACGGATGCGCATGCCGGGCTTCCCTCGGTAGGCGAGCCGCGGCGGCGGCGTCCAGGAGCAGGAGGACTCAGTGCTTTTCCGTCGTGGCACAGGCCAGGTGAGGTCGCAGCCAGCCCAGCCGCCCCGAGGGTGGTGAGGGAGCCCTCGTCCGGCCGCGGGGACCTGGCCCGCGAGCTCATGGTTGGCCAGTGGGCCGCGTGTTTCTTCGTCTCCGCCCACTTCGCTCTCTGAAAGCCCCTTCCTCAAACTCTTACCTCAAGCGGCTTGTTCGCACTCACGTCCTGGCGCCAAAACCCTGTTGCAACTTGATAACGCCTTGGCTTGTTTACCCCCTTCTCTGACCCGGGTGGTGGAAATGGGAGAAGACGGCAGGGACTGAGCCAGGACTGAAGCATTTGGATATATTGTAAAGATTTTGCACGTGGATTTGATAATAGAGATTTGAGAGAGGACAGTCAAGGGTTATTCCAGGGCTGTCCTCACATTTGAAAATACGAAGTTGAATATTGAGATGTACTGAGATGTAGAAGAGGAGGGCCACACGCCTTGGGTGAGGGTTTTTTTTTTGCTATAGGCTGTGTTTGCTCGCCAGAAAGACAGACAGAAAGCGAGAAATCACCCCCCGAGGGGATGGCCACACTGCAATCCCTTCTCCATTCTCCTCTCTGGATCTTGGGCATGCATGCACACGTGCCACTGCGTCTGGGACTCGAACCACAGTTGACTACATGGGAGTCCAGCCACACAGCGATAACGCCATCTGCTGGCCCCAACAGTGATAATTTTTATTATCTTTCTTAGTTTCTATGGGTTAAAAAATCTCTCCTGTGGTGGTATCCATATAGTTGGTAGGGCTACAGTTTCTGAGGATGGAGTAGCAGGGCATTTATTTCCTTCCTGTAGTCCAAGTTTCTCCATGTGGACTGGTTTGAATTTCCTTATATAATAGAGGACTCAGACAGGTGGACTGACCCTTTGTAATGTTTCTGCTCAATCCTTCCTTGTCCTCTAGCTTCAGACAACCACTGATCCATTTTAAAGTTTATTATAGGGTGCCTGTACTTGTGGGGTGCTGGGGGAGAAAGTGAGGAAGCACCTCTCCAAGAAGGATGACCATGCTACCACAGTCACTTTTCCATCCTCTTCTCAGGATTTTGGACATGCACACACACGCACTTTTTTTTTTTTGGAGAGTTTTTTGCTATAGGACATGTGTGTTCGCCAGAAAGAAATAGAAAGCGAGGAATTACCCCCCAGGGGGAATGGCCACTCCACAATCCCTTCTCCATTCTCCTCTTGGGATCTTGGGCACGCATGCACACACACCCCGCATGAGTGTAAGCCACCGGGTCCGGGAACCGCGGTCGGCTACGTGGGAGTCCAGGGACATAGCCATTATGCTAACTGCTGATCCTCTTTTTTTTTTTTTTAAGAGGTTTTTGCTATAGGCGCATGTGCTCGCCAGAAAGACATAGAGACAGAAAGCAAGAAATCACCCCCCAGAGGGGATGATTACTCCACAATTCCTTCTCTTCTATTCTCTCTGGATCTTGGGCACACACACATATGCACGGCGTGAGTTTTAAGCCACTGGGTCCAGGACGCGAACTGCGGTCGACTACATGGGAGTCCGGCGACATAGCCATTACGCTAACTGCTGGTCCCCACACAAGCACCTTTATTTTATTATTTTTTAAATTATTTATTGTAATTTAAGTATTTTCTCTATAAAAAATTTGCTATAGAGCAAGTGAGTTCACCAGAGAGAGAAACTGAGAAAGCAAGCCACAAGTCTAGGACTTAAACCTTGGTCAGCCATGTGAGAGTCCAGCACCTTAACCACCATGCCACCTGCCAGCTCCTCCCCCCCCCAGCATATTTTTCAAGCCACTGGGTCTGGGGCTTGAACCGCATGGTCAGACATGTGGGATTCAGCCACCTTAACCACCAGGCTAGATGTATTTGTAAACGTTTTAAGAATTCTTTGAAGGACCAGCAGTTGGCGTGATGGCTGTGTTGCTGAACTCTAATGTAGTCGACTGCGGTTCGAGTCCCAGACCTGGTGGCTTAAACTTATGCCCAAGATCCCGAGAGGAGAATGGAGAAGGGATTGCGACATGGACAGCACCCCTGGGGTGGGGTGATTTCTTGCTTTCTGCCTCTCTCTGTCTTTCAGGCGAGTGCACACACCCTATAGCACAAACTTCTTTAAAAAATTATTTGACTTGTCCGAACACAGTATGATTTTTTAAATATATATATATATATATATGGACGCGCACACGTGTGTGTGTGTGTGTGTGTGTGTATGTGTGTGTTTTCTGTGGGCAACTGTCTGTGGTCAGAAAGTCAAGCTGATAACCAGACTTTTTGTCACTGTGCCAAACTAAGCCTGATCTTAGGAAAGACTGAAATGTGGGTTATCCTAGAATCAGTCTGTTCAGTGAACAGGGATTTACAGTGTGATGTATTTACTTGATGGCATTCCTCTTAGAACATTTAAGTACGTCCGGGTTTGGGGAAAAGACACTAGTCTCTAAGCAGTGATATAGCCTTATTTAGGATCTAAAATAACTATTTTCATAGGACCAGCAGTTGGCGTAATGGCTATGTTGCTGAACCCCCACATAACTGCTGCTCAAGTCCTGGACTCGGTGGCTTAAACTCATGCTGGGCATGTGCGCGTGCGTGCCCAAGGTCCCCAGAGGAGAATGGAGGAGAAGGGATTGCGGCGTGGCCATCCCCCCGGATGGTAATTTCCCACTTTCTGTCTCTCTGTCTGTCTGTATCTTTCTGGCGAGCACACTTGCCCTATACCAAAAACCTCTCCAAAAAAATATAAAACAACCTTCAGTGTAATTTGGTTAGGTCTAGACTAAGATGTTACATGTCTAACATGTTTTTGATGAAACCTATCTGAACACAAATTTTTTTATTTCTTACCCTTCCCAGAGTGATGATTCCGATATTTGGGACGATACAGCATTGATAAAAGCTTATGATAAAGCTGTGGCTTCATTTAAGGTATGGAATGCTAACTTTCCCCCTTATTTTCTCATTCATTTGAAAAAATAATTAATTGGTAACATACATAAAGTATTGAAGTGATTATTCAGTTTGTTTTTGTTTCCCTCACATTGCTTGTGCTCACCAAAGAAAGGGATAGAGAGACAGAGAGAGGGAGAGGTAGAAAGCACCCTCCAATGGGATGTGGTCGCACTGTAGTCCCTTCTACATTTCTCCATCCCGTCAGGATTTTGGACACACGTGTGTATGTACAAAGGGGCTGGGATTCAAACTACAGCAATGTGAGATCCACTTCCTTAACCTCTAGGCCATGGGACCATCCAGCCTTTGTATTTTATTTTGAAGATTAAATGATAATATATATTACTTAAATGAGATTTTTTTTTAGAAGTTGATAACCCATCTATATGTTAATCTTTTTGCTTGTACATTTTTTTTTTTTTTAAGGTTTTGGCCATAGGGTACATACCCTCAACAGAGAGAGACAGGAGACAGTGAGTGGGAAAGTGAGAAATCATCCTCCTGGGAGGATGACCACACTGTAATCCCTTCTCCTCCATTTTCCTCTCAGGATTTTGGGCACACACACACGCCTGCCCGGAGTGATTTTCAAGCTGCTAAATCCAGGATTTAAACCGTGGTCAGCCATGTGGGAGTCCAGTGCCTTAACTATCACACCACCTGCTGGCTCTTTGTATATGCAGTTTTTATTTTTATTTATTTACTTTTTTTTTTTTTTTTAGGTTTTTGCCATAGTTTGTGTGGACTTGCTAGAGACTGAGACAGTGAGAGGGAAAGTGAGAAATCAAGCTCCAGGTTAGATGGTCATACCACAATCCCTTTCCCTCCATTCTTCTGGGATTTGGGCCATACGTGCACACATGTTTGGCATGATTTTCAAATCGGCAGGTCTGGGACTCTGTGGTTGCCCATGTGAGAGTCCAGCTTCTTAACCAGTATACCACCTACTGGCCCCAACATATGCTTTTTTTTTTTTTTTTTTTTTTTTTTTTTTTTTTTGGAAGAAAGATTTTTTTTAATGCGAAGAAAGATTTTTGTTACAGGGTGCATGTGCTGTCTAGAGAGAGGAAGATTCTCCCCTCAGGATTTTGGGTTTGCATGCACACGCCCAGCATGAGTTTTAAGCCACTCGGTCTGGGTCTCAAACCACGGTCAACTACATGGGAGTCCAGCTACATAACCATTATGGCAGCTACTGGTCTCAACATAATGCAATTTTTGAAAAAGTTTATTTATTTCTTCCTGAGTGAGGAAGAGATATAGCACTCTCAAAAGGATCTTGATACTGTGATCCATCTACAGCTTCAGCCAGCCCCAGATCATGGGGAAGCATGTCTACTATATCCAGGAAGGTCTCTAGTCTCAAATCAGAACCTTCTTATTAATACTTGGAACTGCTTTGCAGATCATTATATTTTAGACATTTACCTCCTTTGGTGAAATGATGTAGGAAAAGAACTGATTTGGAGAAAATATGGTTTAGTTTTAGTCTTGTTGAAATTGAGGTACATGTGAAGATGTGAAATTGGTTATTGGAAATATTGGATTAAACTAAAGAGAAACCTTAGGTAGATAATGGCTTTGGAAGTCTGTTTACGTGGAAGTTGTAAATGAAGTAATAGGAATAGATGGCCTTAAGCAGATAAAGAATAGCTGGTTCTTACCAGGAATGCTTAAGTATACAACTTGAACAGAGAGGTAATAACAGCATTGGGACCCTGCATTGCTCTGTCATCCAAGGTGTCGTGAGTATCAAAAGGGATCAACAGTGTTTGGTGAGAGTAAGGAGACTTGATTACAAGTGTCATTAGAGCTGATAATCAGAATCCTGGTACCTTTTAGAGCACTGTCTTTAGCTTGGAGGTAGGCAGTCACTATGCTGTGACTTTTTACTGTGTCATTCTGTAACGTACATTTCTATTCCTATTTTTGTAGCATGCTCTAAAGAATGGTGACATTTGTGAAACGTCAGATAAACCAAAAGGCATGCCTAAAAGAAAACCTGCTAAGAAGAATAAATGCCAGAAGAAGAATACCACAACTCCCTTGAAAAAGGTTATTTTAAAATATTCTGAGATCTAACTACAAAAGATTTGTTACTGTCCTTACTGAATAGTGTGAAGTATCTTTATCTGAAATTATTAGTATAGTGTTTTATATTGATATGAAATTATAAAACTTCTGAAACTGCTTTTAAACTTCCTATTGTTTAGGAGGAGCAGGCACATCGGTAATAAAAGTATAAGGCGGGGGGAGGGGGTAGCAGATGTCATAGCAGTTACATTGCTAGACTCCCACATGGTTAACTGCGGTACGAGTCCCAAACCTAGTAGCTTAAAACTCACACTGGGCATGTGTGCCCAAGATCTCAGGAGGAGAAGGGATTGCAGCATGGCCATCTCCCCGGGGGTAATTTCTCACTTTACCTCTCACTATCTCTTTCTCGCTGAGTGTAAATGCCCTATGGCAAAATCTCTTTTAGAAAAAAAAAAAAGGTATAAGGGGATCCAGCAGGTGGCGTGGAGGTTAAGGTGGCTTAGACCCTCATATAAGGAATTATGTGGGAATACTGAATGTTAAAATTAGGACAGGTATACTTGGTGAGTGGAAGAAGGAAGACAGTGCTATACGGAAGGATACTTGAGGGGTTCAAACTGGATTGGCAGTGGGTTTTTTTTTTTTTCTCCCCATACAGTAGCAACTTTATTATGAACTTGACTTCACATAGTTAGAATAGCAATTTCCCTTAAAATTGACCTAAAAAAAGTTTATATATCACAGTGTAAGTATAGACTACCTGAAATTCCAGAAGATACTTAAACAGGTAACAGATAACTGCTACTTACCTTTGGACAGAAAGAATAGCAACATTACTGAAAAAGGCACCCAGACAGGTAGGTGCCATCTGTTCTGGTGTCTTCGGGAGGAGAGGAAGTCATGACATGGGCATTGTTGATGCAGTGACTCATGAATAGTTGTTCCTATTAACACTGCTAACATGAGGCCCGCATTTTTTGCTTGGTGGGTAAGCTGATGACTGTTGCTCTTTTGTTCCTTGAGCACTACCTCTCAAGGTACTGGCATCACCCCATTCATTCCGAAAGGCATCAGAGATGGAACTACCAGCCTCTTCACAGAGCAAGCCACCTGAAATTTATAGATGGTATCCAACGCTGGCCAATAACTGATCTCAGATAATATGACATGATCCTTCCCTTCAAACACAATTTTTTTGATCCCACAATAAATGATCGAATAAGGAAGCTCATAGTTGACTAACAGCATCCTTGTTACAGGACAGTTATTTCCTGTATTATACCTGGGGGTGTATGTCACTAATTCCAGCTTCCATGTCATTATCAAAAGGCTTTTTTTTTATTCTGACTACCAATCAATCATCAGAACATGTTGAAGTCACTGCTGATTCAAAGTCCAGAAGAATTTCAAAACAAATAAAGGAGGAAGGACCCGCCTAAAAGCACAGAGGCCTTCATCATGCCAGACTCTGTGACACAACACACAGAGAACAGGAAAATTGGCAGTGTTTTTGTTTGTTTTTTTTTAAGAATTATTTATTTTATTTATTTCCATTTGTTATTGTTAATTTTTTTTCTTTATTTGACGAGAGAGAGAAAGGGAAAGTGAGAAAGCAAGTCACCAGGTCCAGGACTTGAACCACGTTTGGCCATGTGGGAATCCAGCGCCCTTATCCACCACACCACCTGCTGGCCCCAAATTGGCAGTGTTTTACTGTTGTTTTGTTTTGTTTTGTTAGTGGGTGCATTAACTTGCCAGAGAGGAGAGAGGGGAGAAGGCACCCTCCATGGGAAGAATGGTCATGCTGCAGCTCCTTCTCCCATCTTTCCTTCCTTTTTAAGGTTTTGGGCACACACACACATAACACGAGCCCAATGTGTTTCTCAAGCTGCTGGGTCTGGGATTTGGAATCATGTGGTTGGCCATGTGAGATCCAGCTGCCTTAACCACCAGGCCATGGAGCTGGCCCTGTTTTTTTTGTTGTTGTTTTAATTTAATTTAATATTATTTATTATTAAATTTGACCGGAGAAAGAAAGCAAATCACCAAGTCTAGGACCTGAACTGTATGGGAGTCATATGGGAGTCTAGTGCCTTAACCACTGTGCCACTGCTGTCCCACTGGCCTTGTTTTACTTCTTTTTTGGGGGAGAGATTTTTGCTATAGGGTGTGTGTACTCCTGGGAGAGACAGAGAAGAAGCAAGAAATCCCCCCACCCTACCCCGGGGAGATAGCCATGCTGCAATCCCTTCTCCTCCATTCAGTCCTTTCTCCTTCATTCTCCTCTTGGGATTCTGGGTGTGCACATGAGCCCAGCATGTATTTTAAGCTGCCAAGTCTGGGATTCGAACTCTAGTCAACTATGTGGGAGCCCAACAATGTAACCATTATGCCATCTGCTGGTTCTTCCTGTTTTACTTCTTAAGCTGAAAG
The DNA here is from genome assembly GCF_000334495.1 of Tupaia belangeri chinensis. Lineage (NCBI taxonomy): Eukaryota > Metazoa > Chordata > Mammalia > Scandentia > Tupaiidae > Tupaia > Tupaia belangeri. Next base: position 532,728 of record NW_006206975.1, read on the forward strand.
ATGGGTATCTATTTTCTTTCTTCAAAAACTTGAAAGATGCTAATTCTAAGGAACCAGAAATTCTGAGTAGTCATTTCTACTAGTTAAGAATAGTAGACCTAGAAGCTAAATATTTTGGTATCTCATTAGTTGATTTTCATTTTATCATCACTAAGGGAGGAGAGGGCATTGATGAAGGCTTATTCTGTGCCTGACCAGAGTAGTGGACACTGTATGTTCTTTGCTTTCCTCTGTTCTTCACAACAAATATGGGAGATAGATTATATTAATAGATGGGGGGAAATATGGCTCAAATGGATTCAGAAATAATCCATGATTTTGTAAATGGGAGATTTTTTTAAATGAGAGAGCAGTGTAATTCCCATTTATATGTTTTTGACCTTAAGCCTTTTCAATATATTATTTTATTTTTCAAGTCAATTAATTGACTACTTCTACTCCCCATCCTGGTAAGATTATGGTTTGCCCTGTTTAAAAGAAATAGATGTTTAATTTTTTGCTTTAACATTATGAGAGATTTATGAGATTTTAGTCTTACTGTGTTGGGGCCCTCCTGCCCCATGTCTCAGCTAGCTAGTATTACAGACATGTGCCTTCATACCTAGCCAGTTTAGGTTGGACCGTGAACCCAACTTGGGCTTCTCATGTGGCCCCGTACTCTCAGAAGCACAGCCTTAGTGGTGTACAACACGACTGAGCCTTTGTGTGTGTACCTTTGATTTCTTTTGTAGTGGAAAGTTGGTGACAAATGTTCTGCTGTTTGGTCAGAAGATGGCTGCATTTACCCAGCTACCATTGCTTCAATTGATTTTAAAAGAGAAACCTGTGTTGTAGTTTATACCGGATATGGAAATAAAGAGGAACAAAATCTGTCTGATCTACTCTCACCAGTCTCTGAAGTAGTTAATAATATACAGCAGAATGCTCAAGAGGTAAGTATACAAAAAACTTTGATTTCAGGAACCAGACTAGATGAGAAACTTAATTAGTATCACTAGTTGTCATTTTGACTCACTGAGGCAGTATGTGGGTTTTCTTGTGTGTGTGTGTGTGGGGGGGGGTTGGCATTATGTTTTTCTTCATGACACCTTCATAACAAAACCAAATATTTTTCTTATTTTTAAAGAATGAAAATGAAAGTCAAGTTTCAACAGATGAAAGTGAGAACTCCTCCACATCTCCTGGAAACAAACCAAGTAACACCAAGTCAAAAGCTACTCCATGGAATTCTTTTCTCCCTCCACCACCCCCTATGCCAGGGTCAGGACTGGGACCAGGAAAGGTAAACCTCCTATTGGTCAGAAGATGGCTGCATTTACCCAGCTACCATTGCTTCAATTGATTTTAAAAGAGAAACCTGTGTTGTAGTTTATACCGGATATGGAAATAAAGAGGAACAAAATCTGTCTGATCTACTCTCACCAGTCTCTGAAGTAGTTAATAATATACAGCAGAATGCTCAAGAGGTAAGTATACAAAAAACTTTGATTTCAGGAACCAGACTAGATGAGAAACTTAATTAGTATCACTAGTTGTCATTTTGACTCACTGAGGCAGTATGTGGGTTTTCTTGTGTGTGTGTGTGTGGGGGGGGGTTGGCATTATGTTTTTCTTCATGACACCTTCATAACAAAACCAAATATTTTTCTTATTTTTAAAGAATGAAAATGAAAGTCAAGTTTCAACAGATGAAAGTGAGAACTCCTCCACATCTCCTGGAAACAAACCAAGTAACACCAAGTCAAAAGCTACTCCATGGAATTCTTTTCTCCCTCCACCACCCCCTATGCCAGGGTCAGGACTGGGACCAGGAAAGGTAAACCTCCTACCCAGAAAGGTTTTCCAGAAAATAGTTAATATTGGGACATTTAACCCTCCATTAATTGGTTTATAACTTTCCCATGAAACTTTTGAAGATTGATTGATTGATTCAGAGGTTTTTGTTATAGGGCACTTGTGCTTGCCAGAAAGACAAAGACAGAAAGTGAGAAATCACCCCATGGAGGGATGTCCATGCTGCAATCCCTTCTCTTCTCAGGATCTTGGGCATGCACGCACATGCGCCTGGCATGAGTTTAAGCCACCAGGCCCAGAACTTGAACCATGGTTGACTACATGGGAGTCCAGCAACTTAGCCATTACGCCAACTGCTGGTCCCTTGAAGTTCTATTTAGATATTCAAAGCACATAGTCGAAATTGCTTTGAATAGGATATAAGATAGCAATGCAGTGTGATAAAGGCTACTCAGCTACATTTGTATGGACATTAGTTATTAGACTAATACTTTAGCAGACTTGCATAGGTAAGAAAGTATAATACGTGGGGCCAGCAGATGGCATGGTGGTTAAGGGCGCTGGACTCCCACATGGCCAACGATGGTTCGAGTCCCCACCCTGGCAGCTTGCTTTCTCACTTTCCCTCTCTCTCACGCTCTCACTCTTGTTCTCTCACTCTGGTCAAGTTAAAATAAGTACATAAATAAAGTTGAATAAGATGATTTTTTTTTTTTAAACAAAAGTATAATACCTTATGATCTGTTGGGTGATATGCTATAGTTTTCTGTTTCACCTGTTAAGATGCATTAAAAAAGAGTAAATTTTTTTTAACTTGTCATGGAGTATTTGTACTCACTGGAGTGAGACAGGGTTGGGGAGATTACGAAAGCACCCCGCAGGAGGGATGGCCATGCCGTAATTTCTTTTCCTTCATTCTCCTCTTGGAATTTTTTGGCACATGCACACGCATCCAGCGTGTTTTTCAAGCTGCTAGGTTCAGGACTCGAACTGTGTGTTCAGCCATATGGGATCCACCTGCCTTAACGACCATGCCAATACACTGTTACCTTCAGGGGCTGATTTTTTTTTTTTTTTTTTTTTTTTTTTTTGGAGAAGTTTTTTTTACTGTAGGGCACGTACGCTCGCCAGAAAGACAAAGAAAGAGAGACAGAAAGTGAGAAATCACCCCCTGGGAGGATGGCCACGCTGCAGTCCCTTCTCCATTCTTTTGGGATCTTGGGCACACATGCACTCGTGCCTGGCGTGAGTTTTAAGCCACCGGGTCCAGGACTCGAACCGTGGTCGACTACATGGGAGTCCAGCAACATAGCCATTACACCAAATGCTGGTCCCATTATTATTTTTTTTTTTTATTAACTAGACTTAAACATTTTTTTAGAGATTTTTGCTATAGAGAGAGACAGAAAATGAGACCCCCCCCCCCAGGGGAGATGACCACACCACAATCCCTTTTCCTCCATTTTCCTCTTGATATTTTGGGCACACATGCATATGCACCTGGTGTGAGTTTCAAGTTGCCGAGTCTGGGACTCAAACTGCAGTTGATCATGTGGGACTTCATTATACCACCTGCTGGTCCCCAGGGGCTGATTTTTATTAGGTCAGAAGTTCACTAATTTTCACAGTATGTGCTCTAAGTTAGCATACATAGCTAAAAGGGCTTTTATGTAAAGATGATACAGTTTAGTTAGTGAAAATGAAAACTGATTAGGTAATTACATCATCCTTATTCTGGTATAACCTCCTGAATGTCTACAAAGAAAGCAAATGAGGAAAATATGAAGGTTGTTAATTTGACATATGAGTCTATTTGACTTTAAATTTTGGTCCATGAAGTTTAATCGTTGTTTTCCTCCTTTGGAGAGGTTTTTGCTATAAGGTGCGTGCGCTCGCCAGAAAGACAGAGAGACAGAAAGTGAGAAATCACCCCCCAGGGGGATGGCCATGCCGTAATCCCTTCTGCTCCATTCTCCTCTCGGGATCTTGGGCACGCACACACACGCACTCAGTGTGAGTTTAAGCCACCTGGTCCAGGACTCAAACCGCAGTCAACTACATGGGAGTCCAGCAACATAGCCATTACGCCAGCTGCTGGTCCCAGTTTAATTTAATCTTTAACTTTATTTATTTTTAATTTAACGGGAGACGGAGAGGGGTAGAGAGAGTCAGAGAGAGAGAAAGTTAGAAAACAAGCTACCAGGTCCAGCCGTTATGCTAACTGCTGGTCCCAACGTTTTTATTTATTTACTTATTTTAACTTGACCAGAAAGGAACAGAGCGGGGGGCGGGGAGCTGCGGGTGAGAATGCAAGCCATCAGGTCTGGGACCTGAATTGTGGTCAGCCATGTGTGGGAGTCCTGGGCCCTTAATCACCACATCATCTGCTGCCCCCTAGGTAGTTATTTTTGTAATTTTGGTATTGAATCATTTTTCTTCCTTTTATATTGAAAATACTAAATTAATTTTCCTTTGAAATAATTAATTTTTGTAGCCAGGTCTAAAATTCAGTGGTCCACCACCACCACCTCCTCCTCCTCCCAACTTCCTGTCATGTTGGCTGCCTCCATTTCCTTCTGGACCACCAGTAAGTACAAACTAATTCAGTATAGTGGTTTTTATATAGTTTGATATTTAGCCAAATATAAATATTCCCCCCCAGTGGGGAAAATGTCCTCTGAGACCATCTGTATGGCCAGATTATTAGGGGTAAGAATGTAAACCTATGTTTTTGTTTGTTTTTAATTTTTTTTTTAAGATTTATTTATTTTTAATTATACTTATTATCATTATTCTTCAATTTTAACCATAGACAGACAGAGAGAAAGGGAGAGTGAGAAAGCAAGCTGCCAGGCCCGGGACTTAAACCGTGGTTGTTGACCATATGGGAATCCAGCACCTCAACCACCACACAACCTGCCAACCCTTGTTTTTTGTTTGTTTTAATGGCAGGAAAGCATGTATGTTCTCCAGACAGGGAAAAATCACCTCAATGAGGCATAGTCCTGCTGCAAATCTTTTCCACCTCTGCATCCTGTTGGGATTTTGGGAACGTACATAGAACTGTCCAGTGTGTTTTTCAAGCTACCAGAGCTTGGATTTGAACTGGGGTTAGCCATGTGGAAATCCAGCTCCCTGCAGCCAGCTATGGGTTTTTATTTTTATTTATTTACTTATTTTTGCTTTTGCTTTTTACATATTTGTATTTCATGCATTGTTATACTTGCTCAATGGGAGCATTAAAAAATTAATACTGACTGAAGTTGTACTGTCTAATGTCTAGTAGTTCTAATTTTATAAAACTGTACCCATTTGACCCTGAGAAGTTTTGTATCTGTTACAATTGTGTCTGCACCTTATGGGGACTATTTGATCTGGATCATTATTGCTATTGGTGGGTGCTCAAGTGCCAGGTTGGAAGAAATGAGCTCCTGCTCACTGTCACCTCCCCTCTTACGTAAGGTTCCCATCTCTAGAACATGAAGATTTGCGCATGGGAGTGATTCAAATTTGCCGTCTTTGAATGTGGCACTTGTATTTTGACTTCCGATGTATTAGAACAACTGACAACTGCTCAGAAAGAAACTTGTTTACCTTTAAAACTACACTGGGGGGAACCAGCAGTTAGCGTAATGGTTATGTCGCAGGACTCCCATATAGTTGACCACGGTTCGCGTCCTGGACCCAGTGGCTTAGAATTCACACCGGGAGCATGTGCGTGCGTGCCCAAGATCCCGAGAGGAGAATGGAGGAGAAGGGATTGTGGCGTGACCATCCCCCCTGGGGGGTGATTTCTCACTTTCTGTCTCTATGTCTCCCTCTGTCTGGCGAGCGCACGCGCCCTATAGCGAAAACCTCAAAAAAAAAAAAAAAAAAACCACACTGGGAATGTTTTTTTTCATGAAAATTTGTTTTAAACTCTAGTTTTTTTCCTATACCCAGAACAGGTAGATCCCCCCCCCCTTTTTTTTGGACTTACAGCATATAAAATATATGATTTAGCATTCAAAGTATAAAACAACTCCTTTGAAGACAACTAGTCCATGAATACTCAGAACCATCCTGTGGAAAACAATTTAAACTTTTTTAAGATGACATGATTTCAGTCTGTAATCCTAACAATGAAGATGGCACCGTGACCTGTTTTTGGCTTGGGTTTTTGTCCTTCTGTTTCCAGATGCAGAACTGTCTTGGCTCTAGCTCTGAGCTTTGTTTTGGGTGCTTCGTTCCTGGCAGAGGTTGATATCTAGTCTATTTGGAAATAGTTTCCATTAGAAAGGATTTGATTATACCATAGGGATCAATTTTTTTTTAAAGAGAGAGAGGTTTATTTTTTTTAAGAATTTATTTAATTTTATTTATTATCATTATTATTATTATTTTTAAATTTGACCAGAGAGAAAGAGAGGGAATGTGGAAAAGCAAGCTGCCAAGTCTGGGACTTGAACCATGGTTGACCAGTGCCTCAACCACCACTCTACCTGCCTGCCCCACAAGAGAGAGAGATTTGCTATAGGGTATGTGTGCTTGCTGGAGAGACAGAGACAGAAAGACAGAAAGCGAGATATCACCCCCAGTGGGATGGCCATGCTGCAATTCCTTCTTCTCCATTTTCCTCTTGGGATTTTGGGCATGCACACACACGCGCCCGGCATGAGTTTAAACTGTCAGGTCCCAGACTTGAACCATAGTCAACTACATGGGGGTGGGAGTCCAGCAATGTAACCATTATGCCATCTACAGGTCCCAAGGGATTAATGTTTTGCCCTTTCAGTTATTTTTGGATACTACTTTCTGATTGTGTAAACTGGATTTTTAATGGTAGATTTTTAGGTATTGTTAATAATATAGAAATATTTTCTGACAGTGTTGGGGTGGGGATAGGGTAGATGGTCTATGTAAAACGTTTACTTAAAATGGTTCTTGAAATGCTGTGTGTGTAGTTACTATTTCATATCACCTGTTGTCTTGATTATTGTTCAAGTTAATTTTGTTCTTTTGTTGTTATTGGTTGGCTTTCTCCAAATGTTAGACTTTTTAAAAAATGTAAATAGAAGATGATGTGGAATACAGAACAGATACAATATCCAGCATTTTCTATGTAAAATAAATCTCACATTTTGTTTACTGAATTTAAAAGCTATTTCTTTCTATTTCCAGATAATTCCCCCACCACCTCCCATATGTCCAGATTCCCTTGATGATTCCGATGCTTTGGGAAGTATGTTAATATCTTGGTACATGAGTGGCTATCATACTGGCTATTATATGGTAAGTAATCACTTAGCATCGTTTTTTGACAATTTCTCTCTACTTAAGGTGATTAAAAAGTGGTTTATTGTGTAGGTACCAAGGGTAGAAAACTACCTTAAACTTTAAAAAATATAGGGTTAACCTGTAGCATAGCACTTAGGTTCTGAGTAGAGGAAGCTGGGACCCATGTGGCTAACCAGGGCTTGAATCCTAGCCACAGTGGCTTGAAAATCATGCCAGGTATATGGTTATGCTCAGGATTCTGAGGGAATGGAGAATTGGAAGAAAACAGATTGTTGTACGACCAGGCTTCATAAGGGATCGTGCACACATATTTTCTCTCTTGTGTGCATGCATATTCTCTCTCTTTCTTTCTCTCTTCTCTCATGTGTACACACTCCCCCTGGCTTAAAAAAATATTTTAAAAATACAGGTTTTGGGCCAGCTTTGCTGACTGGTGGTTAAGGCAGCCAGATCCCATAGAGTGTGTTTGACAGAGATAGAGACAGAAAGTGAGAAATCACCCCCCCAGGGGGATGGCCACACTGGCAATCCCTTCTCCTCCATTCTTCTCTCAGGATCTTGGGCACATACACATAACGTGCCCAACGTGAGTTTAAGCCACCGGGTCCAGGACTCGAACCGTGGGTCAACCATATGGGAGTCCAGCGACATAGCCATTATGCTAACTGCTGGTCCCTCTGGTCACTGTATATTTTATTTAATGAAAATAAGGTATAAGTTTGCTCAAACATCATTAGACTTAGTGAATGAAGAAAAACTACTTAACTATAGCTTAATTGTTTACTTTGGGATCCCTTTCAAAGTATATTGGGGGGACCAGCAGGTGGTGGAATGGTATGTGGCTGGACTTTCACATAGTTGACTGTGGTTCAAGTCCCAGACCCGGTGGCTTAAAACTCATCCTGTGTGCGTGTTTAACTAAAGTCCTGAGGGGAGACTGGAAAAGGGATTGCAGCGTGGCCTTCCCTTGGGAGTAATTTCTTACCTTCTGTCTCTTCAGCAAGTATATGTGCCCTATAGCAAAAATCTAAGAGAAAAAAAATTATAAAAAAAGCATATTGGAAGGCTGTAAACTTACTCTGTGATGGGTATTTTCTCAAATAAAATAGGTAAAATGTCTCATGAGAAACAAAATGTTTATTAACATATGTCATCTCAAAGTTCATGGGAAATGAATATTATGAAAATTATGCATGAATTTTAAAATTTTTGCATCAAAATTAACTTAAAATTTCAATTTTCTGTGAATTTTCTGATCTCCTTGTATAAAATATGTATATTATCCTTTAAACTTCCTTTCTTTTCCTTACAGGGTTTCAAACAAAATCAAAAAGAAGGAAGGTGTTCACATTTCAGTTAAGGAGTAAGTCTGCCTTCACTATGAAATTGAATCTCATTTTTGTATAAATTTTATGATTTGTGGAGAACAGATGTTTTTGAACATTTAATAAATGAAATGTTAAAAAGTTGAAAAGTTAATACAAACCATATTAAAGACTGTTAAAGAGGCCAAAACTGTTAGATAAAAGATCTGCTTCCCTACTAGAATTCTTGCTGGTTGGCTGTGTGAATAAAAAACATTTTTATAATAGATTCTTAGGATCTGATTTCACTCTGCATCACTAGTATTCACAGACAGCCATGTGTACTTTTTGTTTTATGATGCAGTATGAAGTACTGTGTTCAGATAAAAAAAGTTTACCTGGAATTTAGTCAGTTTAGGTTTAATTCCCTATTTGCAAGATGTGCTGGATGGAGATAGAGCAACAAGTTAAATGACACCACTAAAGGAACAATCAGGTCCCAAATGTGGAATGTTGTAGATGATAACTAGCCTTATTTCTTCAAAATATCAGTGTCAGGGGGAAAAACAGGATGGGTGTAACTATTCTAGATTAAAAGTTACTTGACAGATATAATAGCCAAATGCAATGAGTGATTCTTGATTGGATCCTGGTTTGAAAAGCTATTTGTAGAAGAAGGGGGGGCATTAAGGAAATTGTGGACAAGATTTTAAACAGACAATTTTTCTAATTATATGAGCTGTGATAAAGGTATTGTAGTTTATAGGGAAAATGTGATATAATTTGCATTTGGGAGTGAAATAAAACCATTTTAAAATTTGTGAGTGAACAGCATGTATTGGCACAATGTTAATGAACCTAATGTGTGTGTATATATATATGTGTACTCATTGAACTACTTTTTTCTATATGTTGAAAGTATAATAAAATACTTAATTTTTTTAAAAAAATTGAAATTGTGTGTCATCGAATTCCTCTTTTATGTATATAACTTACACTTTTGGCCTGTATTCATCTATGTTTTGATATGAATGCCAGTGTAGCTTTTTTTTTTTTTTTTTTTTTGGGGAGGTTGCTATAGGGAGTGTGTGCTCGCCAGACAGAGACAGACAGACAGACAGAAAGAGAGAAATCACCCCCAAGGGGGGATGGCCACGACACAATCCCTTCTCCATCCTCCTCTCGGGATCTTGGGCACATACGTACATGGGCCCGGCGCGAGTTTTAAGCCACCAGGTCCAGGACTCGAACCACAGTCAACTACATGGGAGTCCAGCGACATAGCCATTATGCTAACTGCTGGTCCCGCCAGCATAGCATTTTGTGTACCTGTGTGTGTATGTGTGTATATCGCCATATGTCATATTTTCCATATCTTTATTGTTCTGTCAGACTGCGTCTATCTATGCTACTGTTCCTTTAGCATGATAGTTTTTTTTTTAAATAATTATTTTATTTAACTTTATTCCTTATTATTATTTTCGAGTTTGATCGGAGAAAGACAGGGAGAAGGAAAGTAAAAAAGTAAGCCCCAAGGTTTGGGACTTGAACCACATTGGCCATGTGGGATTCCAGCGTCCTTAACCACCACACCACCTGCTGGCCCCCTAGCATAATAGTTTTTGCCATTCCTGATAACATCACAGTGAACATTTTTAAATGCATTAATTTGATTCTGTTCTGTCAGAGCCTTGTGATTGATTTCTATATTGTAACTATTTCATAAATTTTAATAGATGTTTTTATAATTGTTGGTATTAATAGATATTTCTGTGTTTTCTTGAAAAGCAAAATTTTCTTTGGAGAGAGATTTTTGGTATAGGGTATATGCCCTCATCAAAGAAACAGAGAGACAGAAATTGGGAAATCACCCTCTTAGAGGGATGGTCATGCTACAATCCCTTCTCTATTTTTCTCTTGGAATTTTGAGCACGCATACACATGCACTTGGTGTGAGTTTCAAGCCAGTGGGTCTGGGACTTGATCTGCAGCCAGCTATAGCCTTAACTGTTATGCCACCTGCTGGTTGCCCCAAAAAGCAGATTTTTGAAAATTTTATTTTCAGAATGGAAGATTTAGTCATAAAAGAGATTTTTTTTTTAATTATGTAAATTATCAGGACCAGCAGTTGGTGTAAAGGCTGTGTCACTGGACTCCCCATGTAGTTGACCGCGGTTTGAGTCCTGGACCCGGTGGCTTAAATTCACGCCAGCACGTGTGTAAGTGTGCCCAAGATCCTGAGAGAATGGAGGAGAAGGGATTGCGGCGTGGCCATCCCCTCTGGGGGTGTGATTTCTTGTTTTCTGTCTCTGTCTTTCTGGTGAGCACATATGCCCTATAGCAAAAACCTCTCCAAAAAAAAAAAAAAGAGAAATATATCAATTTGATGGGACTGCCAGATGGCATAATGGCTATGTCACTGGACTCCCACGTAGTTGACTGCAGTTTTGAGTCCCAGACCCGGTTGGCTTAAACTCACGCCAGGCATGTGTGCATGCATGCCCAAGACTCCAAGAGGAGAATCGAGGAGAAGGCATTGTGGCGTGGCCATCCCACCTGGGAGGTTGATTTCTCGCTTTCTGTCTCTCTGTCTCTGTTTTTCTGGCAAGCGCATGCGCCCTATAGCAAAAACCTCTCCAAAAGAAATATATCAGTTTGAGAAAACTTATTTAAATAGGCTATGTCATCTGAAGACTCACAGCTTGAGATTTTCTTATATGAACAGGTCCACCACTATTACTAGTCTAGAGTGGGAATCAACAAAGGGTTAGATAGTAACTATTTTTGGCCATTGTTTTCCAACCACTGGTCCAGGTGTTGCTATCTGTCTGTTTATATTCATTGTTTGATTGGTTTAATAATCATGAAATTACTTTGTCGTCTATTTTCTTCTCTTTTCTGTTATGGACAGAAAATGAAAAATTCTGAAATCTTGACTGTTTTCAAGGAATTATTTTTAATAATAAAAGACTATAAGGATATTGTCTTCAGGGACCAGCAGTTAGCATAATGGCTATGTCGCTGGACTCCCATGTAGTTGACTGCAGTTCAAGTCCCGGACCTGGTGGCTTAAAACTCACGCCGGGCGCATGTGTGTGTGTGCCCAAGATCCCAAGAGGAGAATGGAGGAGAAGGGATTGCGGCGTGGCCATCCCCCCTAGGGGGTGGTTTCTCACTTTCTGTCTCTGTCTGTCTGTGTCTGTCTGGTGAGTGCACGCGCCCTGTAGCAAAAAACCTCTCAAAAAAAAAAAAAAAGAATATTGTCTTCAGACTTCCATTAAAGCTTTTTGAAAGATAATGGCATTTACTTTGGTCAATAAAATAAAAAAACTGAAGGACTGGGAGGCCAGATGGTGGTATAGTGGTCAAATGTGACAACCTGTGAGGCTGAACCACACAAGAAAGCTCTTGGTTCATGTTAGGAAACTTACTGAGTATGCACACGTTCGTGGTCTGGGGCTGGCTGAGACAGAGGATCTCATGGCATCAAAACCATGTTGGGGGAACCAGCAGTTAGCGTAATGGCTATGTCGCTGGACTCCCACGTAGTCGACCATGGTTCGTGTCCCGGACCTGGTGGCTTAAAACTCACGCCGGGCACGTGTGCGTGCGTGCCCAAGATCCCGAGAGGAGAATGGAGGAGAAGGGATCGCGGCGTGACCATCCCCCCTGGGGGGTGATTTTTCGCTTTCTGTCTCTATGTCTCTGTCTGTCTGGCGAGTGCACACGCCCTACAGTGAAAATCTCTCCAAAAAAAAAAAAAAAAACCATGTTGGGTATGCTGTCTGCCTCTCTCACTAATGGAAGAAATAAGCAAGCTTAAAAAAATAAACGCTGAAGGCGTGATATACAGTGACTTTAAAAAAATAATTGCTATAGGCTCATGCATTCAGCAGAAATGAGGAAAGTGAGAAATCACCCCAGGAGGATAACCCTAATCCCTTCTTGTCCTTCTTTTCTTGGGATTTTTGAGCATGCATCCACACGCCCTTAACAATCAGATCTGGGACCTGGTCAGCTTTGTAGGATCCACCTGCCCTAACCTCTGTACTACCTGCTGGCCTCCGTAACAGTGACATTTTATTTAAATACATCATTGCTTTAGGTGATTCAATGTTCTTATTATTTTAGTCTTTTTTTTAAGCATAGTTGGAAATAATGGTGAGTTATTATCTATTGCTCTTACTGTTATCTATTGCTGTTACTATCATCTATTGTTACTATCTATTGTTGAATAACCCTAAAATTACCTAAAATCTTAATCACTACTACACCTACCTGGCCCCAAAACTTACTGTCTTAAAATAGTAAACAGGCCCAGCCATGGTGGCATAGGTAGTATACTGTGCTGGTTTTTCTTTTTAAAGAGAGTTTTTTCTATAGGGTGTGTGTGCTTGACAGAGAGACAGAAAGATACAGAGACTGAGAAAGTGAGAAATAACCTCCCACCCCCCCAGGGGGATGGCCACACTGGCAATCCTTTCTCCTCCATTCTCCTCTTAGGATTTTGGGCACGCACACATGCCCAGTGTGAGTGTTAAGCTGCCAGGTCCAAGGCTCGAACTGCAGTTGGCCATGTGGAAGTCCAGTGCCTTAACCACTATACCACCTGGTAGTCCCTTGTTGTGTGTTTTGTTTTGTTTTGTTTTGTTTTCACGGTTCAAGTTTTAATCAGCTCTGTGAAGGACATTCTAAACACTACATGAGACACAACAGAATATTCTTTTCTTCCAGTATTAAAAAGTGACATTCACAAACACTTTTAAGAAACTCTTCTATATAATCAGGGCCATGATTGTGTGTTTTAAAAAAAACTTCCAAGTAATAACGTTCTTGGTGCAGATTTCTTGAAAGGTACGTTGGGAAATCACTTCCTATCATTACATGATAAATATCATGTGTACAGCTTTTTAAAATATCCCTAGATATTTATTAATTTTAAAAGTCTGATCAAACTTTTTTTTAACCAGAATCCATAATCCTGAGAGCCCAAACTAAAGAAAAAAAATAAAAATATCCATTCTACAGATGTCTCAAAACTTGTCAGTAAAGTGGAGAAAAAAAATTTTAAACACATGGAGCTTTCTAAAAGGTTTTCAACAAGCTACCTTGGGAGCTCAATTCAAAAATAGACGTTGATGTGCTAAAACAGATGTTTCAGTGCAGCTCCAAAAATCTTTATAAATACAGCCATTTGGAAAGATAATCCTGGATCAGACGTGTTATTCCTTGGGTATCTACATTATGTGTGCATGCCTCATCTCTGTTGTCATCATTGTCTCTAATTTCCTCCTGAGTAGCGGTCATACCACCCTGGCTTCTGCTGCTATAGTCTCTGGACCTTCCATACCCATAACCATATCCTCCAGGTCAACTGTCATACCTCCCACTCCCATATCCCTGATCTCCACCACCTCTAGAGTAGCTATGACCACGAGCTCCAAAGGCACCCCCTCTGGTTCCCCAGGCACACTTGCCTGCATGGTCCACACGGATGTAGTGACCATCTAGAAACTCCATTCATGGCTTTCATGGCATCAGAGGCATGCTCTGGGTTGGTGAAGGTGATAAAGCCAAAACCCCAGGATCGTGAGTCTCCTGGTCCTTGATAACGACCACCTTAGAGATAGGCCTGAAGCTACTGAAGTGGTCCTCCAGTGCCTGCTCATCCATGTTGAAGTTGAGCCTCCCAGGAAGAACTTCCCTTCTTCAGAGGACATGATGGTGAATTTTGAGTCCTGAAAACTAAAAAGTAAAAGAAGGGACACAGAAAGCCCTGAAGAGCAAAGAGAACAGGCGGTTCCTAGTAGTGTATTATTTTAAGTACTGGAAGACATGTGGCATACTATGGGTTTTGACCCCAGGATGACCTGAAACAATTTTGGGACATATATGGGCCCAAGATCTCAACCAGCTGGAGGGCTGGGGGGAGGGGATCATGGTTTGATGAGACCCTGTCAAGGGTGTATGTCTCTTGTATGTTCTCTCTCATGAAAGAAAGAAAAAAAATTTTAATTGGGAAGATTGTTAAAAATAAAATTTGGAACCAGCAGGTGGAGTAATGTTTACATCACTGGACTCCTGCATAGTCAACCATGGTTCGAGTCCCAGATTTTGGTGGCTTAAAACACACCAGGCACGTGTATGTGTGCCCAAAATCCCAAGAGGAAAATGGAGAAGGGGTTGCAGAGTAGCCATTGCCCCCAGGGGGTGATTTCTCGCTTTCTGTCTGTCTCCCCAGCAAGTACACATGCTCTATAGCAAAAAATCTCTCTTAAATAAATAAATATTAAAGGACCAGCAGATAACATGGCATTACGTCACTGGACTCCCACAGGGCTGACTGCACTTGTGAGTTCCAGAGCAGATGACTTGAAACTCATGCTGGATGCATGTGCATGCATGCCCAAGATCCCAGGAGGAGAATAAAGAAGGGTTTGCAGCATGGCTCTCCTGCCTGGGGGGTGATTTCTCATTTCCCTCTGACTGTTTATGTCTCTCTCTGGCAAGTGCATGTGTCCTAGGGCAAAAACCTCTATAATAAATAAATAGCCTTTGGGGGCCAGCAGGTGGTGTAGTGGTTAAGGTGCTGGATTGCCACTTGACTGACACAGTTTGAGTTCCAGATCTGGTGGCTTGAAACTCACACTGGGCACATGTGCATGCATGCCCAAGGTCTCAAGAGAAGAATAGAGAAGAAAGAATTGCAGGCATTATTATTAGCTAGAGCAATAATCATCAAAGGGTTAGATAGTAAATATTTTGGGCCATAGTTTCCTAACTGCTGGTCTAGGTGTTGCTATCTGGCCATCTCCCCTTGGGATGATTTCTTGCTTTCTGTCTCTGCCTGTCTTTCTGGCGAGTCCATGTGCCCTATAGCAAATAATAGTAATAGTGATAATAAATAATAATAAAATTTTCATTAGTTCAATGTTTCTCTGGGTCAGGAGCTTACTTAGCTGGATATTCTGATGGCTTTAATGAGTCTGTAGTCAAGCTGTCAAATAGGGCTACTCAATCATCTCTTGGCTCTTTTGGGACTGGCTGATCTGCTTCCAAACTCACCATATGGTTGTTGGCAGGAAGCCCCAGTTCCTTGCCATGTAGGGCTCTCCATAGGTGGCCTTAGAGTCTTTGCATCATAGCAGCTGGCTTTCCCCAGAACAAGTTAATTCAAGAGAGAGAATGTAAGGCCCCACTTATATAATTTAGTCTCTGAATCACCCACCATTACTTTAACCTTCATCCTTTTTTTTTTTTTTTTTTTTAGGTTTTGCCATAGGGCATATCTGCTTGCCAGAGGAAAGGAAAGTGAGAAATCCCCCCCCCCCAGGGAGGACAGCCATACTGCAGTCCCTTCCCCTCCATTCTCCACTCATGATGTGGGGCACATATGCATATGTGCCTAGCATAAGTTTCAAGTCACTGGGTCTGGGACTTGAACCGTGGTCAGCCAGCCATCTGGGAGTACTGCACCTTAAACACCACTCCGCTGTTGACCCCTCTTTTCCTATTCTTTAGATTCAAGTCCACCCCACAGTCAATTGGAGGGGATCACACTAGAATGTGAATACCCAGAGGCACAGATCATTGGCTACCAAAATAAATAAAAGGAAGTCCTGAACGGACCAGCAGATGACATGATGGTTACATTGCTAGACTCCCATGTAGTCGACAGCAGTTCAAGTCCTGGACCCGAGGCTTAAAATTCATGATGGGCGTGTGTGCTTGCATACCCAAAATCACAAGAGAAGGATGGAGGAAAAGAGATTGCAGTGTGATCATCCCCTTTGGGGGATTATTTCTTGCTTTCTGTCTCCCACCAGCAAGCACACACGTCCTACAGCAAAAATCTCCCCCTAAAAATGTCCTGGGATGATGACTAATAAAATGTTTCAAGATACGGGATAATAAAATCATAAAATGCTATAAAATTGGTCCTTGAACAACATAGGTTTGAACTGTTCAAGGTCCATTTACGTGGATTTCTTTTTCAATACATGTATTAGAAAAATTTGGAGATTTGAAACAATTTGGAATAAACTTCACATTCTAGAGAAAAGTAAGGAAACTGAGATGCAGTACTTTAGTTATAACTGCAGAGAGTTAACTAATACTTACGGTACTACAGTAAAAACTTTGTAACCACATCCTCTTACTTTTAGGATGAGTTCAAGTGTTTTAAATTTTATTAAACACATGATTTTGATCATTCTTATTTTGCAATGTTTTAAGTTCTAGTAGGCTATATCAAATACTCGTACTCTTTCAAAATTTTTTGAAATAGTATTATATTGTCTCCATATCAGCATATTTTTATCCATTGTATCATTTTTTTCTTTTGGAGAGGTGTTTGCTATAGGGCATGTGTGTTTGCCAGAAAGACAGAGACAGACAGAGAGGCAGAAAGCAAGAAATCACCCCCCAGGGGGGATGGTCACACCGTAATCCCTTCTCCTCCATTCTCCTCTCGGGATCTTGGGCACGCACGCACACGCGCCCGGTGTGAGTTTTAAGCCACCAGGTCCGGGACACAAACCGCAGTCAACTACGTGGGAGTCCAGCAACATAGCCATTACACTAACTGCTGGTTCCCTGTTTGTTTGTTTTTAACAAACCTTACACATTTTATAAATAACTATTTGCATGGAATACTTAACAAAAAAATTTTTTGTTGATGATTAGGTTTTCAGAATTAGTGACAAAAAAATTTCTTGATTCAACAGTTTTTAGCTGAATCTTTTATTCCTGAATGATTGGAGAGAATGGAAGAACCCATTTCCAGTAAATAATTAAGTGTTTGGATTGAGGATGTCTTTCTTTCATTACATCAAGCAATGCGATGTCTTCTGCATCCAGGAGCCAACTGTACATGTGAAGTCGGATGAGGCTCGGCAGCCGTGACACACATTGGCTCAAAGACTTGATGGTTGAGGGCTGGACTTTGATGCAGTTCGTGAAATGTCTAGAGATACTCAACTCTTGCAAACATGGCAGATTGTCCAGTGCATGAAAGAAATTTCTGTATCCTTCCTCTGTAATCTTATCATTGACTGAAAGATTTAAGTTCGCAAGTTTCCGGAAACCTCCATTGATTGCTACTTTGGCTACAAAAATAGAACATTCACAATGATAGAATCATAAGAACTTTTCTTTTTTCATTTTAAGAGAGATTTTTGTGGGACCCGGAGGGGCCCTGCGCCAGCCCACCCGGCCCGGCTGCGGGCCCTGCCACCCCCGGGACCCACGCCCAGCCAGGCAG
>NW_006206975.1:550618-591581 GCF_000334495.1 Tupaia belangeri chinensis
TAATCATCTCTGCTTATCAGAACCGCTTTCCTAGAACTGTATTCCATGGAGACTCACCTACAATGGCGGATCCGCACGAGACCCACCCTTGATCCAACCTTGAATGGAATCTATGTTCCCTATTGTTGAAAACTTTAAACTTGTGGCCCTTCTCCCTTTACTTGCATGTATTACATTTTCAATAACTCCCTTGGAAGACAACTGTATATAGCAGAGATAGGGTAATGGGAGAGGGGGAAAGGGCAGAGGGTCAAAGATAGGATAAAAAACATATATATATATATGTAAACATTGTATGAAAGTAGAAATGGAATATTGTTGGTGATAACATGCTTGATTGAGTCACTATGCAGTTTATCCTAGATGGGGAACTACATTTAGTATGTTGTGATGATGCTCAGGGAATGAGTGTTAGGTAATATAATATAAAAAAAAAAAGAAAAAGAAAGTTGCAGGAGGAAAAAAAAAAAGCACATTGATGACTGCAGCGAGCTGTGTGGGCACATCTGGGTACTACTTTATAGTATGTTTATTCTACTCACTGGGGTTTATGCCTAGGGTCAGACTTGGATACATGTGTAGGTTTGTGTCAGCTGTGCTAGCTAATGGATTTATTTAGACTAATTAAGTTCATTGGCAGAACAATTGAATTGGGGGGGGAGGAAGGTATGGAGGGCAACCATGGATGCCAGGGACAATGGGGGAGGAAGATGGGACATAGCAGAGGGTGGGGGATGGGGAATCAGGGGTGGCAAGACAAAGGGCAAGGTATGCAGGACGTTAAGAATTGGAAAATTATTTGCTGAGAACATGTATGTGGATGTGCTTGATTGAGCCAATGCACAGTGTATTTTGGATGGAAAATTCATTTGTATGTTGTGATGGTATAAAGCGAATTAATAAAAAAAAAAAAGAGAGAAATTTTTGTGATAGGGTGAATGTACTCACTAAAGAGACAGAGAGACAGAAAGCAAGAAACCACTACCCAGGGTGTATGGCCACCAGCAATCCCTTCTCCTCTCAGAATCTTGGGCATGCATGCACGCACCCAGCGTGTTTTAAGCTGTCAGGTCCAGGACTCCCCACAGTCGACTACGTGGGAGTTCAGTGACATAACCTTACACCATCTGTGGTCCCAGAATCATAAGGACTTCTATTTCAACAATGGTAGGCAAGGTGACTTAAACCAATCTCTTCTCCCACCATCACCACCACCAATAAAACTAGGAAATGCCCAGTAGAATATTTTTTGAAATGTCTCCTTAAAAGCCTCAAGGAGCAGATGGATTAATGAAGAGCCCCCTGGCCAAAATCCAAGGAAAAGCAGAAACCATAGAAACAAAACTGAATACTAAGCTACTTTTTCTGTAAAACTTGTGCCATTCTGGACACATCTGGGCTTCTCCTTCAGTCTCCTAGAAGGACATGTGTGAAACCAGCATCCCTAATAGACAGGCCAAGCTACAAGGGACTTCACAGATTGTGGCCGCCTCTCTTTTACAGAGAAGGGGACGTGCCATTCTAAAACCATGTCCTCTCTCTGTCTGCTACTGTGCCTCTACCTGGTGTCCAGAAGGGGTCCCCGTTGAGACTAAGGGCTCTGAAGGAGATGAGGGCCTGGCACAGAGTAAGCTCTCAATTAGTGGATAGGTTGAATTTGATTTGGGAACTTAGCAGAGTTTTTTTATTATTATTATTATAATTGTTAGACCTCTTTCCTAATTTGGGCAAAGGTTAGGTTTGGTTTCACTCCTGGATTGAGTTTTGAGGCGCTGTACTGAAAATCTAGCGCCTCTATACTGAGAGAGTGTCTTCAGGTGTGTCCTGAGTAAGTTGGTAACTTCAGCTGGACTCCCACATGGCTGACTATGGTTCAAGTCCTGGACCTGGTGGCTTGCTTTCTTGCTTTCACTCTCGCTCTGTCCCTCTCTGGTTAAATTAAAATAAATAAATAAATACATAAATAAAGTTAAATAAAACAATTCTTTAAAAAAAGTGTATACTAATAAGCTAACAGATGGGGGAAATGAGCTAATAAATGGAGCAAGAAAGGAGAATAAGAGGTAATATATATCTTGAGAAACAAAAAAGAACAAATTTTAAAATAGATATAAGCTGGCTCAGTGGCACAGCAGTGATGTGTATATTAGTTTTTAAAAAACTTGGCCAATTATTTATTTGTTTGTTTGTTTGTTTATTTTTGAGAGGATTTTGCTATAGGGCACGTGCACTTGCCAGAAAGAGACAGAGAGGCAGAAAGCGAGAAATCACCCCCTAGTGGGGATGGCCACACTGCAATGGCTTCTCCTCCATTCTTCTCTCAGGATCTTGGGCATGCACACACAGTCCCCCGGAATGAGTTCAAGCCACCAGGTCCGGGACTTAAACCACAGTCGACTACGTGGGAGTCCAGTGACATAGCTATTACGCCAATTGCTGGTCCCCAATAGTCTATATTTTAATCTGGCTTGATTGTTATCAAAGTATGAGTAACAACATTTTCAAGAATGTGGCCCAGTCACAGCGGCACACACTGCCAAGACACTGTGCTCCACAAGCTGGGACCACATGGGAGGCCTGGGTTCAATTCCTAGACCAACCTAAGGGCCAATGAGAGCTATAACCCCAGCAACTCAAAAAGGCTAAGGCAGGATTGTGACACAGTAAGACCCTGTAAGAAGAAACAAAAGAAAACCCTTCAATTATGATCATATGAACCTTTGTTAAGCTGTGCACATGATTTTTTCTTTTCTTTTTCTTTCTTTCTATTTTTTTTTTTTTTGAGAGGTTTTTGCTTTAGGGCATGTGCGCTCGCCAGACAGACAGAGAGAGACAGAGAGATAGAAAGCGAGAAATCACCCCCCAGGAGAAATGGCCACGCCGCAATCCCTTCTTTATTCTCCTCTTGGGATCTTGGTCACAAACGCACACGCACCTGGCATGAGTTTAAGCCACCAGGTCTGGGACTCAAACCGTGGTCGAATACATGGGAGTCCACCAGCATAACCATTACGCCAACTGCAGGTTCCAGTTGTACACATGATTTCTGTATTTTTTTATATATATGAATTTTCAATTTTAGAAAAAAGTTCTCTAAAAAGGAGTACTTTTGATGTCGAAAACACCAGGTGCCAAATGCACAAACTTGAGGGCTTACATAGCCTTCATGGCACTGAGGTACTCCTTGCACTTCCAGATCTGACCAGAATCAACCTAAATCCATAGTAGGACATTAGGGGGTGGGCCAGCAGGTGACATGGTGGTTAAGGTGCTGGACACTCCCACATGGCTGAGCATAGTTCAAGTCCTGGACCTGCTGGCTTGCTTTCTCACTTTCTCTCTGTGTGTCTGTCTTTCTCTGGTCAAATTAAAGTAAATGAATGAATAAATAAAATTAAATAAGTAATTTTTTTAAAAAGACGGACACTAGGGGGAAGAATATGACAACAAAAATGAGGAAATAAGTCGAAAAATTTTAGAAGGACCAATGTTCTTATAAACATTTTACAACAGAAAATTGAGTAATACCACTGGCTTCCACACAAACTCAAACCCTTTTTTCTGGGGGTAGCTCACCAATTTCCATCACGCTGTCATCATTCAATGTCTGGGAAAAAGAGAGAACTCGGAGCCACTGAAGCTTCTGACACTGCTGGATGATCAGTTTGGCTACTTGACAAATCCCATCGCCAGTAGGAAGGATCAGTTCTTCCAGGTTATGAAGAAAACCTAATGTGTAGGCTATCAGAAGAGACAGAAAGAGCTATTCTCCAGTGTCCTGTGCTCTTTGTTCTCTGATAATCTAGAGCCTAAAAATCACACATAGTTCAAGAGGCCCCAGTAGCACAGAGGCCCACGGCAAAAGAAAGCAGTCAGCATACACTCTGATTCTTGTTGCTCCGTCCAGATGCTCCCACCCTCTCACGCCAGTGTCTCCTGTCCTGAAGTCAGAGCTGCCTGTTTCATCTTCATTTCCTGTTTTAGAATAAAGCTTCTACTGGTTGCAGGTTATGCTCCTGGTTCTTCAGTGCTTCAGTCCACTTCCTTCCCATCCCAGCCTCCCACTGTCACTCTCACTGATTTCCACATCTGCCCCCAGCAGAGTCCACATTCTCACAACCTTCCTTTCCACCTTGACACCTCGTTGGCACGTCGCATTATGGGCTACTTGCTCACTAGAAAGTTCATTACCTTTGAGTCCTCATAAACTGAAATATTTTAAACACTTGGCTGCATAAAACAATGTTCTAGGTTTATCTTTTACTTTCCCTGTGTCAGTTCTTGATTCAGTCATTTTGTCAAGGACCCTGGTTCCTTTAAGGGAGGGTGGTAATTGGAAATCAAGATCTGGGCACTTGATGTGTTCATGGCTGCTAGAGTGCTTCCTAGTCTCAGTGGTCTGAGCTGAGAAACCCGTTATGTGTGTAGATAGCTCTATGGACATCTACAGATGTGTATAGCTCTATCGCTCTTTGTTTATAGGTTTAAAGACCATATGAGGCCTCACAAATATTTCCAATTCTAACCCAACACCTCAAAGTGTTCTAG
This sequence comes from Tupaia belangeri chinensis, assembly GCF_000334495.1. Taxonomy (NCBI): domain Eukaryota; kingdom Metazoa; phylum Chordata; class Mammalia; order Scandentia; family Tupaiidae; genus Tupaia; species Tupaia belangeri. Next base: position 555,167 of record NW_006206975.1, read on the forward strand.
TCTCCCAATTTCAAGATTTGTAACTTCCTTCTCCAATAGTGAGGAGATGTGGCTCTCATTAACTTAAGGTGCTACTTACTTAATCAGCCTGTGATCTATGCCAGCCACCTTCTCAGCCCCCAATCTGCCTCTGCCACCACAGCCCTCACCATGCTATAGGGCATACACACTCACCAGGGAAAGAAAGGCAGAGGAAGGGAAAGTGAGAAGTCACCCCCCAGGGGGTGGCCATGCCACAATTTCTTCTCCTCCATTCTTCTCTCAGGATTTTGGGCAAACACATACACACACAGGGTATAACTGTCAAGCCTCTGGGTCCTAGACTCAAACCGTGGTCATGCATGTAAGAATACAGCCCCTTAACCACTACACCACCTGCTGGTCCCAAGAAATACATTTTATTTATTTATTTATTTATTTATGAGAGGGTTTTGCTATAGAGTACGTGTGCTCGCCCAAAAAACAGAGAGAAACAGAGACAGACAGCGAGAAATCACCCCTCAGGAGGGATGGCCTCACCGCAATCCCTTCTCATTCTCCTCTCAGGATCTTGGACATGCATGCACATACACCTGGCATGAGTTTAAGCCGCTAGGTCTGGGACTCAAACCGCAGTCGACTACATGGGAGTCCAGTGACATAGCCATTACACCAACTGCTGGTCCGCTAAGAAATACATTTTAAATTAAAAAACAAAACATGGGCATCACTGTCCATTCCTTCTAATGAGCCAGGGCAACTAATATATATCTTCTTTTTCTTCTCTACTAGGAGAACAAAGAATAAGTAAAAATCACTGTCTTTTAAACATACCAAAATTTTCAGCTGTTTCCTTATCAGGAAATTGTTGTTGATTGAGATTTAATATCTTCAGAGAAACAAAACTTGGCAAAATGGTGACTGTGAAAGGGAAAGTAGAAATTTAGTTATGTCAGCAACAGCTCCTCTAACAAAGAGTAACATCTTTAAAGAGTTTTTTGTTTTGTTTTGTTTTGCTTTTGGAGAGGTTTTTGCTATAGGGTGTGTGAGCTCGGCAGAAAGACAGAGAGAGACAGACAGAAAGCGAGAAATCACCCCCCAGGTGGATGGCCACACCACAATCCCTTCTCCTTTTGGGATCTTGGGCATGCACACACATGTGCTTGGCATGAGTTTAAGCCACCAGGTCTGGGACTCAAACCGCAGTCGACTACATGGGAGTCCAGTGATGTAGTCATTATGCCATCTGCTGGTCCCCCTAAAGAGTGTTTTAAAATTAATAGAAATTAATATATTAATTCAGATTGAATTAGTACGACTAAGTAAAACAAATTTTGCTCAGAAAATAATTCTGTGAACTAGGAAGTTTAAAATTCTATGAAGTTTACAGAATTTTAAAGTTTAGTAGTTTTGTTACAGTAGTTTTATTCTTTATTTTCAATTGCAGTTTTAAAAGATTTTTTTTTTTTTTAAAGAGTTTTGCCATAGGGCTCATGTGCTCCCCAGAGGATAAGAGACAGACAGAGAGAGAAGGAAAGTGAGAGATCACCCCCAGAGGGGATGGCTATCCCACAACCCCTTCTCCTTCATTGTTCTCTCAGGATTTAGGGCATGCATGTACACTGGCCTGGCATGTTTTTCAAACTGCTGGGTCTGAGACTGGAACCAACCAGTTGGCCATGTGTGGGATCCAATGTCTTAACTGCCACATCATCTTCTGGCCCAAAATATGGCTCTTTTTTGGGGACCAGCAGTTGGCATAATGGCTATGTCACTGGACTCCCATGTAGTCAACCACAGTTCGAGTCCTGGACCTGGTGGCTTAAACTCACACGGGGCGTGTGTGTGTGCATGCTCAAGATCCGGAGAGGAGAATGGAGAAGGGATAGCGTGGCCATCCCCCCTGAGGGGTGGTTTCTCACTTTGTGGCTGTTTGTCTCTGTCTTTCTGGTGAGCACACGTGCCCTACCCCCAAGAGGGGATGGCCACGCCGCAATCCCTTCTCTCGGGATCTTGGGCATGTATGCACATGCGCCTGGCGTGAGTTTAAGCCACCGGGTCTAGGACTTGAACGGCAATCGACTACTTGGGAGTCCAGTGACATAGCCATTACACTAAGTGCTGGTCCCAAATATGGCTCTTTTTAAAGAGTGCTTAATATGACTCTGTCCACAGAAGTATCTTATATCAACATTTAAAAATTAAAGCTCTTACCAAATGGAGAAGGTTTAAAAAATGGCCCAGAAAACTTTATTTCTTGCAGTTTTTTGCAGGAAGCAAGTGCTGTTGTGAGAAACTCAAACTCCGAAAAGAAGTAACATTTCAGATGGAAAACACGAAGGTTTGGAGAATTCTGAATCAATTTCACTGTAAAATAGCAAGGATTTTCAGAAATTAGAGGTGACAACAAATTTTATTAAAATCATCTATGTAATTTATTATTTTGTTTCAACAACTCAACTAAAGCAAACATCACAATGTAATGACCTAAGAATCAGGCTACTTTGGGTTCAGTTCAGGATCTGCAAATGACTAGTGAGTGACATGAACTTGGACAAGTTACTGAGCTCTCTGGAGATCAGTTTTCTCATCTACAAAATAAGGGCATTGGCCCAGTAAAGTCACTTCAGCTTTAGCATCCTAATGTCACTAAGCTTTTACATGACATTTACACAACAAGAATTCTATAAAAAAAAATAAATAAGAGACATGACAGCTTTGAAGCAAAACCTAAACATGATGCGAAAATTGCTGACAAAAGCAAGAAAACTACTACTTACAGCTTCAGTTTCAAGGAATTGTTTCATGCAACTCTGCATGTCAATTGCATCAAGTTTTACATTTCTTCAGTCTTTAGTATTCAGTATATACTCAATTCAGAAATAGTGGTGATGGGGCCAGCAGATGGTGTAATGGCTGTATCACTAGACTCCCGTATGGCTGACCACAGTTTGAGTCCCAGACCCAGCAACTTGAAACTCACACTGGGTGCAGGTGCGTGCATGCCTAAAATCATGAGAGGATAATGGAAGAGACAGGATTGCAATGTGGCCCATCCCCCTGAGGGTGTGTGTGTGTTTCTTGCTTTCTGTTTCTCCAGAGAGCACAAGCACCCTATACCAAAAATTTCTCTAAAAAAGAAAATAAAAACAAAAATATCTCTTGAAAAATCAAGAAATGGTGATGCCCAAGTCATTTTGCTAAATGATGTATTTAAGAGAGATGTCTGCACAGGTTGTCCACATGAGGACAGGCTGTTGAGAAATGGAAATGTTTCCAATTGCTACCAGTCAACAGGATTCTTTCCTCCTGAGCAGGCAAATCTGTAAGTTGCAATGTAAGAACATCTTAAACAAAAACAAAATAAAAACTTACATAAAACAAACTATTTTGGAGAGGCAGCTTCTCAGAGTTAAGAGCTCACAAAATTCTTGTGTTTGAATCACTTACCCTCTTTATGTCTCTATTTTCCCAGCTGTAAAATGCCAAAAATAATAATCCCTTATTTCATAAGACAGATACAAAGATTAAATGAGTTGATCTTTGTAAAAGGCTTAGAACAATTCCTAGCATATAGCAGAGGCTCAATAATCACAGACAGGCCTCTTGATTTTTTTAAAAAAATATTTATTTAATTTTATTCATTATTATTATTATTATTTAATTTGACAAGAGAAGGAGAGAGAAAGTGAGAGAACAAGCCTCTAGGCCCAAGACTTGAACTGTAGTCAGGCATGTGGGAGACCAGCACCTTAACCCCCTGCTAGCCCCGGTCTCTTGATTTCTTCTTAATGAGAAAGAATACTATTGTCATAATTTACTATAAGTATAGTCTGCACCTTCAGTTCCACAAAAGTTTTAACTCTTAAATAAATTATTGACCAAGTTTTTTTTTTTTAACTAATACAAAACAAGAAAACAATGTTCATCATCCTTACCAAGTTTAGAAGGATCACAACCAGCTGAAATTTGAATTGATAATTTATCCATATGGTGGAGGTTTGAGAATTCTTCAGGAATGACTGGAAAAACATTTATACTGTCATCCAGATTCAAAGACAGTTCTTTCAAGCACAAGAACTTGTCCAAATTAGGAATTATTTCTGGAAAGAAGCATACAGTTTCCCATTTTTAATCTAAATAGTTATAAATGGAACTTTTGGAACTATCATTTTGATTCATCCAGCTATTTTAACATTTTCCAATGAAAAACCTTTAAATACCATGAAATATTTTTTTTAGAATTATTATTTATTTATTTATTCATCCACTTAGTTTAATTTGACCAGAGAGAGAGAGAAAGTGAGAAAGCAAGCTACTAAGTCCAGGACTCAAACCACGTTCAGCCACGTGAGAGTCTTCAGTGCCTTAACCACCATGCCACCTGCTGGTCAACTGAAACATTTTTTTTAGAGGTTTTTGCTATAGGGTACGTGAGCTCACCAGAAAGACAGAGAGAGAGAGAGACAGAAAGTAAGAAATCACCCCCCAGGGGGATGGCCATGCTGCAATCCCTTCTCCTCCATTCTCTATTCTCTTCTTGGAATCTTGTGCATGCACACATGCCCAGCATGAGTTTAAGCCACTGGATCCAGGAATTGAATCACGGTCAACAACATGGGAGACCAGTGATAGCCATTACGCCAAGTGCTGATCCCTCCCCAAAACATTTTTTTAAAAGTACATATGAAAGGGCTTTAAAAAGTTCATAGAAAGTGGAATTTAAGTACAAGTTTATTGCAGTGCAAAGTAAAATCTTTTCTTTTTTTTTTTTTTTCTTGAGAGGCTTTTGCTATAGGGCACGTGTGCTTGCCAGAAAGAGAGAGACAGAGAGACAGAAAGTGAGAAATCACCGCCCCCCCCAAGGGGGGATGGCCATGGCGCACTCCCTTCTTCTCCATTTTCCTCTTGAGATCTTGGGCACGCATGCACACGCACCCGGCATGAGTTTAAGCCACCAAATCTTGGATTCGAACCGTGGTCGACTACGTGGGAGTTCAGCGACATAGCCATTATGCTAACTGCTGGTCCCAAGTAAAATCTTGATATATATGCATAGTTTTTAAATAATAGTTTAAAGTTCATAGTTTTCATGAACTTTTTGAAGACTCTGTATATGAAGACATTGCTATTTGCAGCAATTACTGACTATGTACCATATGAGAGACCCTGTCCTACTCTCTGGACTCACAAAAATAAGTGAGATGCCTTCAACAAATGGTGTGGGGACAACCGGCTTTGCAATTGCAAAATAATGAAACTGGGGCTAGCAGATGGCATGGTGGCTGGGGCTCTGGATTCCCACATGGCCAACTGCAGTTAGAGTCCTAGACCTGGAGACTTGCTCTCTTACTTTCCCTCTCTCTCAGTCTGGTCAAGTTGAAATAATAAAATTAAATAAATAATTCTAAAAAAATAATGAGGTTGAGTTCTTATTTCCTACCATATTAAAAATTAACTCAAATTAGATCAACTATCTGAATATACTAGCTAAAAGCATACAACTTTTAGATAAAAACATAAAAATAGACGTTTATGACCTCGGATTTGACGATTTCTTAGACATGACAGCAAAAGCACTAGTAACAAAAGAAAAAAATATTTTAAATTGGACTGCATCAAAATTTACAACTTTTATGAATTAAAAGACATATGGGGAGGGACCAGCAGATGGTGGAATGGTTACATAGCTGGACTCCCACGTAGTGGACCCGGAATCCTAGAACCAGCAGCTTAAAACTCACACTGGGCACGTGTGCGTGCATGCCCAGAATCCCAAGAGGAGAATGGAGGAGAAGGGACTGCAGCATGGCCACCCACCTTGGGGGTGATTTCTCACTTTCTGTCTCTCTGACAAGCACACACACCCTATGGCAAAAATCTCGCTAAAAAAAGAAAAAAAGATATATAGGCACTAGCAGATGGCATAATGATTATTATGTCACTGAACTCCCACATGGTCAACCATGGTTTAAGTCCCAGATCTGGAGGCTTGAAAATCATCCTGGGTGTGTGTGTGTTATGTGCCCAAAATCCCAAAAGGAGAATGGAGGAGACGGGACTACGATGAGGACATCCCCCTGGAGGGTGATTTCTCACTTTTTGTCTCTTGTCTCTCTCTGCCTCTCCAGTGAGCACACATGCTCTATAGCAAAAATCTCTCTTAAAAAGAAAAAGACATATAAAAAAAGTAAAACGGTAATCTATGGAATGTGAGAAAATTTATTCGAAAATGTCTCTTATAGATTTAATATCCAGAATATACAAAAACTCTTACAACTCAACAACAACAAAAAAAAACTCAGTTAAAAAATGGACAAAAAGACTTGAATAGATATTTTTCCAAAGAAGATATACAGTCATTATGAGCACATAAAATGATGCTCAACATCATTAAGTTATCACAGAAATGTAAATCAAAACCTCAATGAGGGACCAGCAGTTACCGTAATGGCTATGTCGCTGAACTCCCATGTGGTCAACCACAGTTCGAGTCCTGGACCCAGTGGCTTAAACTCACGCCAGGCGCATGTGCGTGCATGCCCAAGATCCCAAGAGGAGAATGAAGGAGAAGGGATTGCAGTGTGGCCATCCCTTCTGGGGGGTGATTTCTCGCTTTCTGTCTCTCAGTCTCTCTCTGTCTTTCTGGCGAGCACACGTGCCCTAGAGCAAAAACCTCTCAAAAAAAAAAAAAATCTCAATGAGATACCACCTCACCTTTACTAGAATGGCTTTATGAAAATCAAAATAAAACAGGACAAAACAGAAAATAACAAATGTTGATAAGAAATCGAAACCCTCATACATTGCTGGTGAAAATGTAAATGGTACAGCCACAATGGACACAGTTTGGAAATTCCTCAAAAAATTAAACATAAATTACCATATAAACCAGCAATTCTACTTAAAGGTATGCACCAAAACATTCAAAAACAGGGACTCAATCAGATGGTACTTGTAATGTTAATGTTCATCATAGCATTATTCACATAAGCTAGAAAGGTGGAAATAACCCAAGTGTCCATTAACAGATGAATGGGTATATAAAATATGATCTATACATAAAGAGAAATATTATTCAGCTATTAAAAGCAATAGGGCTATGCACTAGCAAGTGGCACAGTTGTTATCTTGCTAGACTCCCACATGGTCGACCATGGTTCAAGTCCTGGACCCAGCGACTTGAAAATCACACCTGGTACATGTGTGTGCATGTCCAAAATCCCAGGAGAATGGAGGAGAAGGGATTGTAATGTGGCCATTCTCCCTGGGGATGGTTTCTCACTTTCCCTCTCACTGATTCTGTCTCTCTCTCTGGGGAGCACGTGCACCCTATGACAAAACCTCTAAAAAAAAAAAAAAAAGCAATAGGGCCAACCAATGGCATGGTGATTAAGGTGGCTGGATCCTACGTAGCCAGCTGTGCAGCTCAAGTCTTAGACCCAGTGGCTTGAAAACCCCACCAGGTTTGTGTGCATGTGTACCCAAAATCCTAAGAGGAGAATGAGAAGTGATTCCTGTGTGGCCATCCCTCCAGTGGGTGATTTATCATTTTCTCTCCTCTCCTCCCTCTCTCTCTCTCTCTCTCTGACACTCTCTGGCAAGTGCATATTCCCTATAGGGAAAAAAAAAAAAGAATAAAGTTCTGATACCTGCTACAACATGATCAAGTTTGAAAACATTATGCAAAGTGAAATAAATTAGGCAGAAAAAAACAAACATATGATCCCACTTATTAAAAAAAAATCTAGAATAGACAACTTTATAAAGACAGAAAGTAGAATAGGGTTGAGAGAAGCTGGACCCCATATGGTGATCACAGCTTGAATCCCCAACCTGGTCAGCCTGAAACACACCAGGCACACATGAATACCCAAGAACTGATGACTGAAGAACTAAGGGAAGTGGATCAGTAAAGTGGATCACAGCATGACCAGACACTATAGAGGGTGTTCATCTCTCTTACTTTTTCTTTCTCTCACTCTTATATGCACATACACAAACTCTGACATAAATAAATTTCAAAAAAATTTTTAGAAAAGGAAAGTATTGATAAAATAGAGGTTACCAGGGGCTGGTGGGAAGGAGGAGTTATTGTTAAATTGGTACAGAGTTTCTGTTTGGGATGATGAAAAGATTTTGGAACTTGATAGTGGACGTGGTTGTACAACCATCTGAATATATGCAGTGTCACTGAACTGTACACTTAGAAATGATTAAAATGGTTACTTTTGCTATGTATATTTTACCATGATAAAAGTACTTGAAAAAAAATTTCTAAATTTGATAATAAAAATTAACCCATAGTTTAAAAAGAAAAAAAAAAAAACAGCTCAGTGACTCTCAAGGAAGATATACAAAACAAAGCCAACCCTTAGGTACATAACAAACTGCTGAAAACCAAAAGGTATACTAGCAACAATTTTTTTTTAATAGAGAGATTTTTGCTATAGGGCGTGTGTGCTCGCCAGAAAGACATAAAGTTAGAAAGCATCCCCCAGGGGGAATGGCCATGCCACAGTTCCTTCTCCTCCATTCTTCTCTCAGGATTTTGGGCACACACACACATGTGCACCTGGCCTGAGTTTTAAGCCGCTGGGTACAGGTCTTGAACCATGGTCAACTACATGGGAGTCCAGAGACATAACTGTTACACCATCTGCTGGTCCCTCTAGCAACAGTTTTAAATACCATTTACAATAATATCAAAAACCATAAATCCCTAGGAATAAATTTAATGAAAGATGAGTAAAATTCATACTGAAAATGATCAACTATTGCTTAGAGAAGTTAACACAGAAATAGGGCCAGCCACTGGTGTGGTGATTAAGGCAGCTGGATCCCACATGGCTGACTGTACAGTTCAAGTCCCAGACCTGGTAGCTTAGAAAACATAAGTAGTTCATGCCTACAAGCTTTCATTAATTTTTCTCTTTAAGAGGTTTTTGTCTTAGGATATGATACATGTTCTCACTAGAGAGAGAGAGAGACAAAGACAGTGAGAAGCAAAGTAAGATATCGGACTTAGGGGGATGACCACACCATAATCCCTTCTCCTCCTGAGACCTTGGGCACACATGCATATGCGCCTGGTATGAGTTTCAAGCCACCAGGTCCAGGAATTGAACTGCAATCGGCCATGTGGGAGTCCAGTGATGCAACCACTATGCCATCTGCTGTCCTCAGCTTTTATTAATTTTATCTGGGTTATCTGAAAACCATTCTAATATTCAGGAGCCTTTTACTAATTTACACTACTGACAAAAAAAAAAAACAAAAACAAAGAGAAAAAACAAAAAACTTATTGAAGGTTTTATACTATCCAATCAGCAAGTCTCATTTCTTCAAAAGTTTTTTTTGTTTGTTTATTACTTTTTGTTTTGCTTTTATTTTTGGAGAGCTTTTAAAATTTGTTTGTTTGTTTGTTTGTTTTTGCTATAGGGTGCGTGCGTTCGCCAGACAGAGACAGAGAGAGATAGAGACAGAAAGCGAGAAATCACCCCCCAGGGGGGATGGCCATGCCGCAATCCCTTCTTCTCCATTCTCCTCTCGCGATCTTGGGCACACATGCACACGCGCCCAGCATGAGTATAAGCCACTGGGTCCGGGACGCAAACTGCAGTCGACTACATGGGAGTCCAGCAACATAGCCATTATGCTAACTGCTCATCCCTTTTGCTTTTATTTTTAACTTGCTAGAAGGTGCATGCCCTTGCCCAAGAATCAGAGAGGAAGAGGAAGCAAGCACCCCCCTCGCCACAGCAAGGTGTGGTCATGCTGCAATCTATTCCCCTTCATTCCTCCATCCTAACAAGATTTTGGGGCATGTGCCCACACACATGCCTGGCATGTGCCTTGAGAAGTTTTAATGTACCTAAAACTGAGAATGATAAAATAAAATTATATGTTAGAATAATCATTTAAAAATATTTACATATACCTTGGATACCTTGGGATGTCCCCAAGACTTCAAAAGATTCCAGGGAAGGCAAGGTGAGAAGCAATCGTTGTTCTGCTGCACTGAGATCAAACCTGTCTATGCGGCACTTGATGACAGAGGCTTTATACAGCTCAAGAACTGGGCGGATGCTTTCAATAACTCCTCTGCTGGAGCTGAGGTGGAGTTCAATGTGCTGTGAAGCTGAGCATATGGCCATCAGAGCTGGGAGCATCTCCTGCTCTACAGCATCCGTGTCACTCACGTGGACTTCCAGAAGGGGAATCTTGTACTGCTTTGGAGAAAGTTTCCAATAGCCAGAACTGATGTCCAGGGGTGCCATGCGCTGAATATCCAGAAAACTCTTTATGTTCTCCTCTTTTTCAGTTATATTTTGCTCCCATTCATTCACAGATTCAAAGGCAGAAGCATATTCCTGATCTATGGTTGGTGCTTGTGATGTGTCCAAACATGTTTTCAGGACCGATAAATCTGCTCTGGGTGGCCTTTTATTTCCTTTTATTGACACCTGGATGCTCCTCAACAATAACAGGCTTTCTGGGTGATCATAGAGACAGAAAGCGAGAAATCACCCCCCAGGGGGGATGGCCATGCCGCAATCCCTTCTTCTCCATTCTCCTCTCGCGATCTTGGGCACACATGCACACGCGCCCAGCATGAGTATAAGCCACTGGGTCCGGGACGCAAACTGCAGTCGACTACATGGGAGTCCAGCAACATAGCCATTATGCTAACTGCTCATCCCTTTTGCTTTTATTTTTAACTTGCTAGAAGGTGCATGCCCTTGCCCAAGAATCAGAGAGGAAGAGGAAGCAAGCACCCCCCTCGCCACAGCAAGGTGTGGTCATGCTGCAATCTATTCCCCTTCATTCCTCCATCCTAACAAGATTTTGGGGCATGTGCCCACACACATGCCTGGCATGTGCCTTGAGAAGTTTTAATGTACCTAAAACTGAGAATGATAAAATAAAATTATATGTTAGAATAATCATTTAAAAATATTTACATATACCTTGGATACCTTGGGATGTCCCCAAGACTTCAAAAGATTCCAGGGAAGGCAAGGTGAGAAGCAATCGTTGTTCTGCTGCACTGAGATCAAACCTGTCTATGCGGCACTTGATGACAGAGGCTTTATACAGCTCAAGAACTGGGCGGATGCTTTCAATAACTCCTCTGCTGGAGCTGAGGTGGAGTTCAATGTGCTGTGAAGCTGAGCATATGGCCATCAGAGCTGGGAGCATCTCCTGCTCTACAGCATCCGTGTCACTCACGTGGACTTCCAGAAGGGGAATCTTGTACTGCTTTGGAGAAAGTTTCCAATAGCCAGAACTGATGTCCAGGGGTGCCATGCGCTGAATATCCAGAAAACTCTTTATGTTCTCCTCTTTTTCAGTTATATTTTGCTCCCATTCATTCACAGATTCAAAGGCAGAAGCATATTCCTGATCTATGGTTGGTGCTTGTGATGTGTCCAAACATGTTTTCAGGACCGATAAATCTGCTCTGGGTGGCCTTTTATTTCCTTTTATTGACACCTGGATGCTCCTCAACAATAACAGGCTTTCTGGGTGATCAAAAAAGTACTGTGACTTAAGTACATCCAAACTCAGCGTTTTTCCTTGAAGAAATTGTGAAATGAACGGAGAACATGCTGTAACAGTATTGCTTTGATAAGCAATTTTAAGGGCAAGAGCCAGTAAATGTTCTGAAACCAATGAAAAGTAAGCTTCTGGGGCTAACTGCCATAATCCTCTGATTAACTGCATCCTCAGTAAAATTTCTGGATGGTGTTTCAAGTAGTCATCATTTTCAGATACATTCTCCAATGACTCTTTATTTTTCACCAAATTAAGCAAATGAGATATGATTTTTGGCCCTGCCTTTGCTGAAGGGTGGCTGGAGACATAGTTCAAAAAATTGCTATAGGAACTTATAGCCATCATGGGTGAGTTAATTTGTTTCAAATAAAAAAGTCCCAAATCTTGATCTTCTTGCTTCTCTGAATCCAGGAGTTCAAGCAGCCTCACCCCCGCAAGAAACTCCTGGAATACAGGATTTAGAAACTGATAGACTGGTCTCAGTCTCTGGGCTGTGAATTTGCTCATCAAGCATGTGGTTAGATCATCATCTTCATCAACCCCGGCTTCTGTGAGGTCGTCATCATGAAACTCAAGGCAGGATGAAAAAACCCCTTTCAAGGCCAGCTCACCACAGGAGGAGATGGTTGCTTTGAGAAGTTCGGCTGTAGTTTTGTGCTTTAAGAAAAGGCACTCCATATAGGACTTGAAAGTAGTCACATCATCAAAGGACTGGTCAAAAGGATTCAGAAACCAGTTAGCACAGACTGCTGCTACAAAGAGAGGAGTTTTGTGGATTCCCTGCAAATTTTCGTTCTTTCCAAAGTAAACCATAAGCTTTCGCAGACGGGTCATATTATGTGAAAAGAGCTTCCGTAGTATATAGATCATATTATAGAAGGGAAATGCTTGGATCTCTAGAATTGTATCTAAATACTGGCGGATATCCCTGGCCCTATTGGTACGGACAGCAATCAATAAGCAGGTACGTGATGAGTGGTTTTTTTGAATCAGTTTTTCTATGACTTGGGGGACTGAGCACATTTCTCTGTAGTCATCCAAGAGAAATAACACCTGATTCTTTAACTTCTGGAGGGTGGTCCTCAGAGACATTTCAGTGATAGATCCTGGTGTCTCTAGGAGCTGGTCACAAATGATGTTGGCCAGCCCCTGGTCCAGTCTGGTAGAACTAAGGGAGAGGTAGAAGACCAGCTGGAACCTGTTTAACACGGGACAGCATCCTGATGCCCACAGAAATGCTATTTTCTTCAGGAGCATGGTCTTCCCACTACCAGCTTCACCCTCCACACACATGACAGAGTTCAAGTTGCCAAAGATCTCAGGTAACACCACAGGCTCTTGCACAGGTTTGCTGATGTGCTTGGAAGTAATGGAGAGATCACAGTCCAGCAAGTGGTTGGTGGCTAGACTGGGAGAGATTTCGAGCAAAGACATGTAGCGAAAACTGGCGCTGGTGTAGACCGTTCTCAGTTGCTCACTCAGGCTCTTTGCCTCTTGAAACCATTGGGGCATTTCTGTGAAGAGAAGAAAGGGGCACAGCTGTGATTCACAGCCACATCTCTCTCAATCCTAACATCAAGCTATTTTCACTATATGATTCTGCCTGTCTTCTGTGAATGTACTAGAACCTTCCACAGCTATCTCTCATTCCCAGGTTGGGATCCTCTCATAGCTCTTTCCAAAAGATCACAATGCTGGGAGCATGTGCTCCAAGTATCCCACATGACATGGGGACCTAGACAAAATCTAGGAGTGCTATGAGAGCCTATAATTTCTCTCTTAAAAATCTCAGGAAAGTCTCTCCCACTATACAAGATGGCAGGTGAACAAACTGTGAAGCAGGATACTAAGAAGAAACCTGAAGCCCAGAAGGCTGACACCAGTGGCAAGGTTAAAAAGGGTGACCCCAAGGCTAAAAAGCCCAAGAAGGGGAAACCCCATCGCAGTCGAAACCCAGTCCTAGTCTGTGGCATCGGCAGATACTCCCAGTATGCCATGTATTCCAGGAAGGCCATGTATAAGAGGAAATACTTGGACACTAAATCCAGGATTGAAAAGAAAAAGGAGAAGGTTTTTGTGACTGTCACAAAACCAGTTGGTGGAGACAAGAATGGTGGTACCTGAGTGGTTATACTGTGCAAAATGCCTAGGTATTATCCTACTGAAGATGTGTCTTGAAAGCTGTTGAGCCAAGGCAAAAACCCCTTCAGTAAGCTGTGAAAAAGCTGCAAGCTAGCATCACTCCTGGGACCATTCTGATCATCCTTACGGGATGCCACAGAGGCAAGAGAGTGGTTTTCCTGAAGCAGCTGAGCAGTGGCTTGCTACTTGTAACTGGACCACCGGTCTCAATCGAGTTCCACTGTGAAGAACACACCAGAAATTTGTCATTGGCCCCTCCACAAAAATTGATATTAGCAAAGTAAAACTCCCAAAGCACCTTATCAATGCTTACTTGAAGAAAAGAAACTATGGAAGCCCAGAAACCAGGAAGGTGAGATCTTAGACACAGAGAGGGAGAAATACGAGATTTCAGAGCAGTGCAAGGTTGATCAGAAAGCTGTGGACTTGCAAATTCTACCAAACATCAAAGCTGTTTCTCAATTCCAGGGCTATCCCCAATCCATGTTTGCCCTTACAAATGGAGTTTATCCTCACAAATTGGCGTTCTAAGTTTTCTGCCAAGAACCTAATTAAATAACTGATCATAAAAAAAAAAAAAAGAAACTCAAGAAGGAAACTTGAGAACAGTGTCTTTATACACTGGTCTGTATGCATCTCAGAAGCATTGACTACTAACAGTTGGAGCTGCATTCACTCTGGAGGTCTCACAAGAACTTGACTCTCTCACATACCACACTCTCCATTTCAATGCTCCACTCCTCTTCAGGAACACTTTGGACAACTACAAATTTCAAATGTTGTACATACAAAATAATATACCCATAGATACAATCTCATGCACTGCTTCAAAGTCCTTACCTGGCATTACAGAACTAACTGCTACTGAATCTTCAAGATTGTTTTCACTGGTAGTTTCCTTTGAAAAATAAAATAATTTGTAAATCATAAAAAAGTAGGGCATCATGTTATCTTTTTGTCTTTGTTTTTGTTTTTGCAATAGGGCGCATGTACTCACCAGAAAAAGAGAGATAGAGGGAAAATGAGAAATCATCCCCCATCATGGGATGGCCACACTGCAATCCTTCTACTCCACTCTCCTTTCGAGATTTTGGGCCTGCATGTGTGTGTGTATGTGTGCGCAAACACATGTGCCCGGCATGGTTTTCAAGCCACCAGGTCTGGGCCATGTGGGAGTCCAACGCCTCAAATACCACGCCATTTACTGACCCCAGGCACCATGTTATAATTGGGGATCAAACATCTTCCAAACAGAGCCCACCCTCAATACTGATGCTGATTGAAGGGAGCTGTTTTCCAACAATAAGTAAACTAAATATCCACAAGAGTGTATGTTCCCAGATAGTACATACACAACACATTCCAGGTGCTATGCGAGCAATCAGAATAATGGTATCTGGAGCAAGAAGGATACTCCAAAAATAATAGGTGCAGCCTTTGTCATTAGTTAACTAGCTTTTTAATATTACACAACTGGGATATAGAAATCTTAGGTTTCTTTCTTTAAAGAAAAAGACACACACACACACACACACAAATATATATGTGTGTATATATATATATCCCTCAACTTTTTAACTTTTTCAATTCACAACTATAAAAGATAAATCAAGGGGAACAGCAGGTGGTGTGGTGGTTAACATGCTGGACACTCCCACATGGTCGACCACAGTTTGAGTCCCAGACCTGGTGGCTTGCTTTTTCACTTCCCCTCTGTGTGTGTGTGTGTGTGTGTGTGTGTGTGTGTGTGTGTCTTTCTCTGGTCAAATTTAAAATAAATTAATAAATAAATAAAATTAAATAAATAATTTTTAAAAGATAAATCAAATGAATGACAAGTTATTTGCTTTTTGGAGTATGACAAATATTGGGTCATCCGAAAAATCAGGGCTTATTTTTCTGGTTTTCTATGCAAAAAATGTGCCGTAACTTTTCTGACAACCCAATATAACATTCTCATTACACAGCCTCAAAATAAGCTGATGTACATGTATGTATGTGTCTGTATTAAACTGATAGTGACCAGATGTCAGATATTTTCCAGATATCATATATCCTAGAGAACTATGTAGGATTTTTTGGTTTAAAGGGGCAAGCCTATAACATGAATTTATAATTTTGGTGGGCTTTTGGTTTCATTAAAGAAATATATCTTCTCAGTCCTAAAAACATTCCAGTAGCAAGTCAGGTCTTAACTGTCCTCCAAATAAAGATTACAGATTGGATCTATTTAGCCTGGAGACTAATCAACTCTTGAATCTAAAAGAATATGGGCCCCAAAGTAGGAGGAACTGAGTAGATGTCTCTTGAAGCTAGATATTGTGTCTTCATGGTTTATTGCAGTATTCCCACTGCACTTAGCACATGATAGGGTTTTAGTAGATAGATATAGAACTTATCTGTTCACTTATTCATGATAAAAAAAATTCCTGTCCAAACAGTTCTCAATTACACGACCATATACTGCTAAAACAGACAAGGCAGTGGAGTTCATTACCGTTAATTCAGCAAGTTCACCATGGCTCTGAAAGTCTGGAATTACTTCTGCAGAGGACTTCATATTTTGGAGAAATTGACAACTAAGCACAAAAGTTAAAAGTTACCAAAAAACTTGTATGCAATTAAGCATTTGCATTAGGTTTTTAAAAATACTGTTACAATTTCTAAAGCAAGAATTAAGTATAAAACTAACATTTCCAGGAGACCAGTAAATGGCATAATGGTTATATTGCTGGACTCCCACATAGTTGACCCCAGTTTGAATTTTGGACCCAGTGGCTTAAAGCTCATGCCAGGCTGTGAAGGTGGCAGGGTGGTTAAGGTGTTGGACTTCCACATGGCCGACTGTGGTTCAAATCCTAGACCTGATGGCTTGCTTTCTCACTTTCCCTCTCTCTGTGTGTCTCTCTCTGGTCAAACTAAAAATATTAATAATTAAATAAACAAAATTAAAATAAATAAATAAATATACACTCAGTCCACCAAATTTTCCAGATATTGTCACTATTACTTTATAAACCATTTACATTTCTATTGCTGAGAGCCACAGTCTAAATGTCTTGTTTGATGATGACACTGACAGAATCATAGGAAATAGGAAATGTTAGTGTTTTGTCTTGTTTTGTTTTTTAGAGAGAGCATTTTTGCTATAGGGATAGGTGCCTGCCAAAGAGACAGAGAGACAGAAAGCGAGAAATTATCCTCATGGGTAATGGCCATGCCACAATCCCTTCTCCTTCATTCTCCTCTCAGAATTTGGGGCACAGGGACCAGCAGTTAGCATAATGGCTATGTCGCTGGACTGCCACATAGTCAACCGCAGTTCGCTTCCTGGACCTGGTGGCTTAAAACTCACGCTGGGCACATGTGCGTGCATTCCCAAGATCCCGAGAGGAGAATGGAAGAGAAGGGATTGCAGGGTGGCCAACCCTCCTGGGGGGTGATTTCTTGCTTTCTGTCTCTCTGTCTCTCTCTCTCTCTGTCTGGCGAGCGCACACACCCCATAACAAAAAAAAAAAAAACCTGTCCAAAAAAAAAAAAGAATTTGGGGCACAAATGAGTACCCTGAATGAGTGTATATTTAATGCTCATCCCTGACACCAACTAGAGTGAACTTAAAGAATAAAAATAGGGGGAACCAGCAGTTAGCGTAATGGCTATGTCGCTGGATTCCCACGTAGTTGACCGCGGTTCGTGTCCCGGACCCGGTGGCTTAAAACTCACGCCGGGCGCGTGTGCGTGCGTGCCCAAGATCCCGAGAGGAGAATGGAGGAGAAGGGATTGCGGCATGACCATCCCCCCTGGGGGGTGATTTCTCGCTTTCTGTCTCTATGTCTCTCTCTGTCTGTCTGGCGAGCGCACGCGCCCTACAGTGAAAATCTCTCAAAACAAAACAAAACAAAACAAAACAAAAAAACAGAAAAAAAAAAGAGAGAAATTAAAAAAAAAAAGAATAAAAATAGGAAAACCATCTATTGATTCTGAAACAAACAAAAAAGGACATCAGTGGAAAAACTGGTGAAATCAAAATGAAATCTAGAGTTAATAGTAATGTAGCAGGACCAGCAGATGGTGTAATGGTTACATTGCTGGACTCTCACGTAGTTGACTGCAGTTCAAGTCCCAGGCTTGGTGGCTTAAAACACACTGGGCGTGTATAAATGTATGCCCAAAATCCCAAGAGGAGAATAGAGGAGAAGGGATTGCTGTGTGGCTATCACCCCTGGGAGGCGATTTCTCCCTTTCTGTCTCCCTGTCTCTCTGGAGAGCACATGTACCCTATAGCAAAAATCTCTCTTAAAAAGAAAAAAAGTTGTATCAGCAAATGGCAAAATAGTTACATTGCTGGACTCCCACATAGTCAATCGTTGTTCGATTCCCAGACCCAGTGGCTTAAAACTCATACCAAGTGCATGTGAGTGTGTGCCCAAGATCCCAAAAGAAGAATGAAGGAGAAGGGATTGCGACATGACCATCCTCCCCTGAGGGGTGATTTCTCACTTTCTGTCTCTGTCACTCCAACAAGTGTATGTGCCCTATAGCAAAAATTTCTCTTAAAAAAAATAGTAATGTAGCAATGTTCTAATTTTTTAAAAAATTACCTGTAGAGTGCATATCCTCACTAGAGAGAGAGAGAAAGAAAAAATGACAAAGCACCCCACCTCAGGGGGATGTCCATGCTACAATTTCTTCTCCATTCTCCTCTCAGGTTTGTGCATGCACACACATGCACCCAACATGTTTTCCAAGCCACTATGTCTAGGATTCAAACTGTGCAGTTGGTCATGTGGGATCCAGCTGCCTTATCCACCATGTCACCAGTTGACCCACCAATTCTTAATTTTGACCTGCTCAATTTCCGACCTGGGCCAGTTCACTCTTCCTTAGACAATCTGGTGATTCCCTGCTCCCATGAGATCACATTAATGCTGAACTTAGTGTGGACACCCGATTGGCATAGCACACTACAGCCTAGCACTCCTGGACTCAAGCGATCCTCCTGCCTCAGCCTCCATGGTAGCTGGGACTACAGGCATGGGCCACTATGCCCAGCACCAATTCTTAATTTTGACAAATGCCCCATGGTAATGTAGACATTAAAATTGGGGGGAGCTACGTAAGGTAATATATAGGAACTCTGTATTATCTGTGTACTTTTCCTGTAAATACAAGCTATTCCCAAATAAAAGATTAATTTTAAAAATCTCCAGCAATATCAAAACTAAAGAAAGGCCAGAAACATACTTCTAAAAACTATTTGCTAGGCATCATGAAACTGGGACATAAATACCCTCTAAATTCAGGTATGATATCTGCTTGAACACCTAAAAGAAAAAAAACATGAAATTTCTACCTGCAGTTATTGACATTCCACTCACTTGGGAAAAAACTTGGTGTGATCTTCTAAGGGGTCATCACCTTCCTTCCAGTTCTCCAAACGTCCGCTACAGGAGAAACACTGGACAATGTCCTTTACGCCTAGAAATAAGGAAATCTGATCAATGCCACTGGCATGTGCATTTGTCAGTTAATAAACAGACAGTAAACACCAGACTTTTATTAGTGAAACCTCCTTTGGATCAATTTGATTCCGTGACAAAATCACAAGTTGGATTATCAGTGAGGCAATATTCTATAGTACTCTTCCTCCACCAATAGGGTAATAAGCAGTAACTGAATATGCCTATGCACCATGCACTTTTTTTTTTTAGGTTTATTTCTTTCTTTCATGAGAGTGAGAGATGAAGAGTGAGAGAAAAACAAGTACCCTCAATAAGGTCTCATACCACCATCAACTCCTCCCTCCTTCCAGCTAACCAAAGCCATGGGCTCCCAGGCCAGGCATGTACACATTGAACAGGGAACAAAACCTACAGTCTCTCACAGGGACCCAGCATTGCTCAAGTCACTGCATCGGCAGTGACTCAAGTCAAGTCACAACTCGGCATCACTGCACCCCCTCACAGGCCCCACCATGCACTTCGATGAAAGCCCTCCTTCTGCCCCTTCTTCTTCATCAACAGAATGATTTGCAATTAGAACCAGAATTAAAGCTCCATGAAGAAAGAGATTTTTGTTTGTTTTACTCACAAATCCGATGAACCTAGAAGAGTATCTAGCAGTTATTAAGTATACTATTCAATTAGTAGGTACAGAACTTGAACTGCGGCTGGTCATGTGGGAGTCTGGCACCCTAACCACCACATCACTTACTGGCCCAAGTATTTGGGGTTTTTTGTTTGTTTTTTAGAGGGATTTTTGCTACAGGCTGTGTGCACTTGCCAGAGAGACAGAGAGAGACAGAGACAGAAAGTGAGAAATTACACCTGAGGAGGGATAGCCATGCTGCAACCCTCCATTCTCTTCTCAGGATTTTGGGCATGCACACATATGTGCCTGGCATGAGTTTTAAGCTACAAGTATTTGTTTTAACAAATAAATTTAAAAGAATATGTGTGATGCTCAGGGGAAAAGACATGAGCAAATCTAGCAATTCTTATGTGAATTCAGTGTGAGTTCATGTTTTTTAAAGAATCATTTTACTTAACTTTATTTATTTGCTTGTTTATTTATTTATTTATTTTAATTTGACCAGGGAGGGACAGTGCGAGAATGAGAGCAAGAGGGAGTGGGAGAGGGAAAGTGAGAAAGCAAGCCACTAGGTCTGGGACTCAAACTGTGGTGGGTCATGTGGGAGTCCAGCACCCTGAACCACCATTTCACCTGCCAACCCCTTACCACATTATTGTCCAGTTGCCTCTTACCACATTATTGTCCGGTTTATTCTGCTGAAAGTAGGGTCAAATCTCATCTTTTTCTTGGAACCAGCAGTTAGCCTAATGGCTATGTCGCTGGACTCCCACGTAGTCGACCACGGTTCGAGTCCTGGACCCGGTGGCTTAAACTCACGCCGGGCACGCGTGCGTGCCCAAGATCCCGAGAGGAGAATGGAGGAGAAGGGATTGCGGCATGGCCATCCCCCCCTGGGGGGGTGATTTCTCGCTTTCTGTCTCTATGTCTCTCTCTGTCTGTCTGGCGAGTAAACGTGCCCTATAGCGAAAACCTCTCAAAAAAAAATTTTTTTTTTGACCAATGGAATATGTGTGTTAGATAAAGTGACTATATTCTCCTACTCTGCACTGTTCTGTGATATTTGTGATGTCTACTGACCTCTCAGTTAAAGATCTTCAGGAACCCGTATAGAAACTCGTGTGTGTGTTCATTCTAGGAGAGCATGATGACCTGTCCCTGTCTACCCTGTTGTACCTTGGGCAGAGATGTGGCTAGGGGGAACCAGCCCACCCTTTGTGGATTAGAGAGTAGAGCTTCCTGATGGCTGGCAGTTAAAGAGAGACTACTGTGAACTAATGAAAGACTCTACATACATGGGAATCATAAAAATAAATCACGAGATTTTCTTCAAGCAGAATATGACAAAAATGGTTATCCACATCCCAGTATCTTCTATTCTTCCATAGTAATACAAATCCAAATTTTAGCGAGGTACATTGCTACCCAGGAAAAAGATTAGGTTTCCCAGCACCTCTAGCTAGATATGACCAGCTGAATAAGTTCTGGCTAAAGGAATATAAGCAGAAGTGTCCTGTGGCAGTTTCCATAAACCCTTCTGGGAGACACAGGAGTAGGGAGAGTAAGGACAGGATGATTATTCCAAATGGAACACTGGCAGGCAGTGATAGTCCAGACCCTCAGGTTTCAAGTTCGGAGCTTTACCAACTAAGGAAGGTATGGAAAATTGGAACGTATTTATGATACAGGAAAGAAAAGGGATCTATATGGATGATGAAAAGAGCAGAGATGGTTGAGTCTTGGGAAATGCCAGCCCAGGACCATAAAGTCTATGTGGGGATTTACAAGCTCAAGCAAGCAAGTAGGCAAAAACTACTGACTCACCTGTATAGAAAAGACCTGCTTTGGCCAAAGCTGCAGGTCCCACAAGTGATTCGTGGGGCCAGTTCTTAAAAGATCCCAGACGTAGATCTTCATTAGCAAAGATGCTGTCATAGCAATCAGCTAGAATAAAAGACACAGGGTAAGATCAGCATACTTGAACATCTCAATATCAGTGTTCAATGATCCCTTCATATTTACCCATGGAATAATGTGATGTATGGAGTCTGCTTCAAAATAATTGGGAGCCAGTAGATGTCAGCATGGTTACAGTGCAGGACTCCCATGTAGTTGACCACAGCTGAGTGCCAGACCCGGTGGCTTAAAATTCACACTGGGCACGTGTACATGCGTGCCCAAAATTCTGAGAGGAGAAGAGATTGTGGCATGGCCATCCTCCTGTCCCCAGGGGTGATTTCTCGCTATCTCTGTCTCTCCAACAAGAGCACATGCCCTATAACAAAAATCTTTCTTTAAAAATAAATAAATAAATAATTTATGGGAGTGGGCTTAGAAAAGAAGGAAGGGGAACAGAAATCAAGATAGACCATGTGTTAGAATTGTTAAAGCAGGGGGACCAGCTGTTAGCATAATGGCTGTGTCACTGGATTCCCATGTAGTCGACCACGGATCAAGTCCTGGACCTGGAGGCTTAAAATCACACCAGACGCCTGTGCGTGCATGCCGAAGATCCCAAGAGGAGAACAGAGGAGAAGGGATTGTGACATGGTCATCCTCGGGGTGGGGGGGGGGGCGGTTCTCGCTTTCTGTCTCTCTGTATCTCTCTATCTTTCTGGCGAGCACATGCACCCTGTAACAAAAACCTCTCAAAAAAAAAAAAAAGAATTGTTGAAGCAGGGACCAGCAGATGGCATAATGGTTATGTCACTGGACTCCCACTAGTCAACCACAGTTCAAGTCCCAGACTTGGCGGCTTGAAACTCATGTCAGGCACATGTGTGTGCATGACCAAGATCCTGAGAGGAGAATGGAAGAGAAGGAATTGCAGTGTGACCAGCTCTCCTGGGGGATGATTTCTTATTTTCTGTCTTTCTGTCTCTCTGGAGAACATGCACCCTATAGCAAAAATTTCTCTAAAAATAAATAAAGAAAGAAAGAATTGTTGAAGCAGAGTGGTGGATATTTAGAGAGTATACACCACTGTCTTAGTTCTGTATATGTTTTTACACTTCCTATAATAGAAAACATTTTAAATGATCTCTTCATTATCTAGCATGAAAATAAAACAAGAAAAAGCTAGAGGAGATTTCCCTCTTTCCAAAGCTAATGTCAAAATTTGAGAAAGGCAATATTCCTTTTGGTTCCCTTAAGAATAGGCAGTGTGGGGGTCAGCAGGTGGCCTGGGGTTTAAGGCACTGGATCTTACATGGCCAACTGCATGGTTCAAGTCCTGGACCCTGTAGCTTGGAAAACATGCCAGGTGCGTGTGTGTATATGTGCCCTAAATCCCAGGAGGACAAGGGAGGAGAAGGGATTGCAATGTGGCCCTGACCTAAAGGGGAGTGATTTCCCTCTCTCTTTCTCTCTCTCTCTCTCACACATGTGCCCTCAAGCAAACTATTTTTTTTTTTTTTAAAGAATAGGCAGTATACCTATAGCTCTTTAGGATGTGCACTCTGGTAGTTTCCATCTGACTTTCCACCTTAGGTTTTAAGTTTAAAGCCACCCTGGACTTTGATTCCTGTCTTCTGCAGGCCATGGAGACTTGAAGACAAAACTTAACTCGGTTCTGTGAATTACCTTAGGATGAAAGCTCGCTTCAATGTTCCACTTAATCCCAAGAATCTTTTTGTCACTTCATTTTTAATCTGAATATTCCTTAACTTAACAACACAGTAAGCTATTTAAGAATTTTTTTTGAAAGCATTTTATCCAGAGATTTTACTTGTTTTTTAAAAAAATTTAGTTGCTTTAAAGAAACCATCAGTTAAGGAACCAACCTACTATATTACCCTATACTTGCCCATGCTAAAAACATAAAACACTGCATAAAAAAAAAAAAAGAATTTTTTTTCTTTTTATTTATTTATTATGATAATTATTTTTTCTAAAAGAGACATTTTTTGCTATAGGGTGCGTGTACTTGCCACAGACAGAGAGAGCTAAAGAGGCAGAAAGTGAGAAATCACTCCCCAGGGGAGATGACCATGCTGCAATCCCTTCTCCACTACTCTCCTCTTGGGATTTTGGACACTCATGCACATACACCTGGAGTGAGTTTTAAGCCACCCGTTAAGGACTCAAACCGCGGTCAACTACATAGGAGTCCAACGAAGTAACCATTACACCATCTGTTGGTCCAAGACAAAGAATTTTTAATGAAAATTATTATTATTATTATTATTATTTTAATTTGCCAAGGGATATTTGTACTCCTTGGGGAGAGAAAAAGTGAGAAAAGAAGTGAGAAACCACCTACCACTATGAGGAATAGTCACATAACAATCCCTTCTCTTCTTTTCCTTTTGAGATTTGGGCGTGTACACATATGCACCCACCGAGTTTCTTAAGCTGCTGAGTCCAAGACTAGAACTATGTCATTGGCCATGTGTGATCTAGCCACCTCAACCACCATGCCATGGGCTGGTTCAGGAAAATTATTATTATTTTTTAACAGATTTGTCATTTAATTTAATTAATTAATTTATTTTTGACCAGAGAGGTTCAGAATGTGAAAGAGAACGAGGGAAAGTAAGAAAGCAAGCTGCCAGGTCCAGGACTTGAACCATAGTTGGCCATGTGGGAGTCCAGTGTCCCCAACTACCAGTCCACCTGCCAGCCCCAGAAAATTTATTTTTAAGGAGGGCTATGGTGGGGGCCAGCAGATGGCATAGCAGTTACATCATTGGACTCTCACATGACAGATCACAGTTTGAGTTCTGGATCCAGTGGCTTGAAAATCATGCTGGATGCATGTGGGTGCATGCCCAAGATCCAAGTAGGAGAATGGAGAAGTTATTGTGGTGTGGCCATCACCCAAGGTGTGTGTAAGGGGCGGGGGTGGTTTCTCACTTTCGCTTTCATTATCTCTGTCTCTCTCTCTCCTTCTCTGGTGAGCATACATGCCCTAAGGTAAAAAAAAAAATCTTTAAAAAAGAGTTATGGTACTGTAAATTGAGGAGAAAATTAGAAAGGTTAAAAAGAAAAAAAAAAGATTAGGGCAAAAAAAGCAAAAGAAGAAATAAACAAGTAAAGCCTTTGGAATATGTCTGAGTTTTTACCTGATGCCACTGGTAATTCTGTCTTCACCCAGGAATTCACAAAATGTTCTCCCTGAGTAAAATTAAAATTCAAACTATTAATTGTTTGGTTTATAAACAATCCCTCTCACTGCCAAAATGAAGAATTTCATTGGGTAGAATGACAAGACTGTTGGTGTGTTGGAGAATAATTCTTCTAAGTTTGATTTCTATTAATTTTGGAATTGTTCTTATGCAAAACAAACAAAACTTGAGAGTGTTTACCTATACTTAGCAAGAAACCTCAGGGTTACTTCTAGAGATCCATCTCAAAAATGGAACTACAATTGGTTATCATAAATGTATTTTTACTAATGAGAAAGTAAAAGACACAGGAAGGAAACTAAATTCAAAAGGGTATTTTGTATTGAGCAACTGGTCTTTCTGGAATAATTGCACCTGGATTTCTTCCTAAGTAAACACCTTCCCTCCCCCAATTTTCAAGCCGCATTTTCTACCCAGATCTAGTCTTTGGAGTCATGTTAAGCAATAAATTCTCTTTTTCTGCTTAAACCAATTTGGGTTGGGTTTCCGGTTACTTAGGATTAGGAAATTCTTACTGACGGAAAATAAATAACCAGTTGGGAGGAGGGCTTGGTGATAGCATCTAAGGCAGCAGATCTTAATGAGGCATTTAGATGGGGGCAGCAGAGCTAAATTAGGGGAAATGACCTCGAAGAGAACAACCAGTCAAAAGCCAGCACTGGAAGACAAAATTCTAAGGATTCTAATTTAGCAAGAGGTGAGTAGGTGAGTAGTGGGGGAATGTAAGGAGAAGGGAAGAAAAAGAAATAGAACCCATAACATAAAGCGAATGTCTCCCCATTGCTAGTTAAGATATTAAGTAATCAAAAGTCAACTTGAGAAAAAAAATTGTTATAAATTACCGTTACATCAACAAATCCTTTGTAACTTTGAACATACTGGGCAATTTCTTCTGAAGATTTTTTACTTTGAAGAAATTCACACCTGTAATTAATGAATATGATTAAAATTTACTTCAATACTGAGATAGATATGTTCTTTACTGTAATAAATGTTTCTCTCTTTTTCTTTTTTCTAGAGAGATTTTTGCTATAGAGTGAATGTGCTTGCCAGAGAAACAGAGAGAGACAGAGAGACAGAGAGTGAGAAATCACCCCCTGGGAGTATGGCCATGGTACAATTCATTCTCCTCCATTCTCCTCTTGGGATTTTGGGCACAAAATCCAGTGTGAGTTTTAAACCGCTGGGTCCAGGACTCGAATTACAGTTGACTATGTGTTGAGTCCAGTGATGTAACCATTACATCATCTGCTGGCCCCTGAAATTAACATTTCTTAAAAGTATTAAGGAGCGGGACCAGCAGTTAGCATAATGGCTATGCTGCTGAACTCCCATGTAGCTGTCTGCAGTTCGAGTCCCAGACCCGGTGGCTTAAACTCAAGCCGGGTGAATGTGCGTGTGTGCCCAAGATTCCAAGAGGAGAAGGAAGGAGGAGGAAGGAGAAGGGATTGCGGCGTGGCCATCCCCCCTGGGGGATGATTTCTCGCTTCCTGTCTCTCTGTCTCTCTGGCAAGTGCATGCACCCTATAGCAAAAACCTCTCAAAAAAAAAAAAAAGTATTAAGGAGCTAGTTGTGCTGGCTCAGCAATAATAAAATGCTCTGTGATGTTGACGCTACATGAGAAGGTCCCAGGTTCACATACCAAGGTCTCCTTGTGTACTCCACTTGCATGAGTTCATGATCTTGGCTGACTAGAACAGGGATGGGTCACATAATAGGGGGTTAAACTTCTATTAAGGATGCCTGTCTGCCTCTGTTTCTCAAGAAATAAATAAACCTTAAAAAAAAAAAAATCCCCCAAACCAAAACAAAAAGGACTGCCAGCCCTGGTGGGTAAAAGAGCTAAATCCCACATGGCCAACCACATGATTTGAGTCCCAGCCCTGGGGCTTTGAAAAATACACCAGGCTCGGGAACCAGCAGTTGGTGTAATGGCTATGTCGCTGGACTCCCACGTAGTCGACCGCGGTTCGCGTCCCGGACCCGGTGGCTTAAAACTCACGCCGGGCACGTGTGCGTGCGTGCCCAAGATCCCGAGAGGAGAATGGAGGAGAAGGGATTGTGGCGTGGCCATCCCCCCTGGGGGGGTGATTTCTCACTTTCTGTCTCTCTGTCTCTGTCTGTCTGGCAAGCGCATGCGCCCTATAGCGAAAACCTCTCAAAAAAAAAAAAAAGAAAAAAGAAAAATACACCAGGCTCATGTGCATGTGTAGTCAAAATTCCAAAAGGAGGGAGAAATGGAGGAAAAGGGATTGCAGCACTCCAATGGGGAGTACTTTCTCCCTACCCTCTCTATATCTCTCTCCATCAGGGAAGTGCACATGCCCTCCAGCAAATTAAACAAAAAAATGGATGGAATTGCTCAATTTTATTATACTGCAATAAAACTGGAAAAAAAATTTACCCCAAAACTTAATTTATGAGAATTATTATTGTTCTCATATTCTTTATTTATATTAGTGACAAAATGTATATTTATTTAAATTTTCAGACTATTTTTTCTCTTGAAATAAATACACAGTACAGAGACTTTGGTTTACAGTATATGTAGGATAGAATATTCATGTTTTAAAAAGAATTATTTAATTTAATTTAATATTATTTTTTAAGAATTATTTTAACTTTATTCATTATTATTATCATTATTATTTTCCAGTTTGATCAGTGAGACACAGAGAGAGATAGAGGAAGTGAGAAAGCAAGCCACCAGGTCCGAGACTTGAACCATGGTCAGCCATGTGGAAGGCCAGCGCCTCCATGCCACTTGCCAGCCCCAATATTATTAGTATTATTATTAATTTAATTTGACCAGAGAAAGGGAAAGTGAGAAAGCAAGCTACCAGATCCAGTATTCAAACTACAGTAGGCCATAGGAGATTCCAATGCCTTAACCACTACACCACCTGCTGGCCCTGGTATATTCATTTTTTTTTTTTTTTAATTAAGGTCTATTGACTATATTTAGTTCCTATGGTCATATGAAAGCTACTAAAAGTTGGGGCCAGCAGGTGGCATGGTGGTTAACCAGCTGGATCCCACATAGCCAACTGCACGATTCAAGTACTGAATCTAGAAACTTGAAAAAATACATTGAACGTGTGTGTGTGTGTGTGTGTGTGCCCAACATCTTGAGAAGAAAATGGAGGAGAAGCTTGCAAGATAGCCATTCCCCTGGGGGATGATTTCTCACTTTCCCTCTCTTTTTCTGTCCTTAGAGGGAGAAACAGAAGAGAAGGGATTGCGGCAGGGCTATGCCCCATGAGAGGTGCTTTCTCATTTTCCCTCCTTTTCTCTCAGACAAGTGCACATGCCCTCTGGCAAAAATTAAATTATAGGGGCCAACAGATGACATACTGGTTAAGGCACTGGACTCCCACATGGCCAATCGCAGTTCAAGTCATGCTAGGTGCGTGTGCATGCATGCCCAAAATCCCAAAAGGAAAATGGAGGAAAAGGGATTGTAGCATGGCTGTCATTCCTAGGGGTTGCTTTCTCACTTTCCTTCTCTCTGTCTCTCTCCAGCAAGAACATAGGCCCTATCCAAAAACCTTAAAACACACATACACTCCAGAACTGGCCCCATGGTCTAGTGTTTAAAGGAGCTAGATCCCACATAGTCAACTGAAGTTAAAATCCTGACCCTCACAACTTGAAAAACACTCCAGGCATATGTGTATGCATGCCCCAAATCCTGACAAGATGGAGAAAAGGAAAAGGGATTGTGGTGTGACTAGCCCCACTGTGAGGTGCTTTCTCCCTTTCTCTTTCTCTTTCTCTTTCTCTTTCTCTTTCTCCCTCTCTCTTTGTTGCTGGTGAGTGCATGTTCCCTCTGGCAATTACAAGATAACAACAAACCTATTTTATCTCTTTCCTTTCTCTCTCTCAAAAAGAAAAAAAAAAATACTCACAAAAACATAAAACCAAAAAAAACCACATTCCTTTTCATAAAAGAGAAGCAATTTTTAAGTTAACTTTAAAAATGCCCTCTAATTCTAATGTGACTTTTCTTTCTAATGGTGCTGTAGTAAAGGATGGACAAACAGGAAGAGGTCTAATCTTGCCACTGTTCTCTAGTATTCACACGAGAACCTGGACTGCATCGGGTGACTCACATTCTCTCCAGGCTGGCCAGGGTCCCTTGTGGTCAGGTGTACAAATCTTTGCAGGTATTGCCCTAAGTCTGCACACACATGTGTAGCACAGAATGCATGGGTGGTGTCCTGTCCTCATGATTAATATGGATGGAGGAGGCATTCAGCACTTTTAAAAATATAGCAAAATGAGCTTTCTTTTTTCTTTTTCTTTCTTTCTTCTTTTTTTTTTTTTTTTTAGGATTTTTGCCATAGGGCACACGTGCTCATGAAAAAAACAGAGAAAGGGGCAGTGAGAAATCACCAGCCAGGAGGTATGACCATACCATAACCCACTTTCCTCCATTTTCTTGTTGAGATTCTGGGTATGTAAACAGATGTATCCAGTGTGATTGTCAAACCTCCCTATCCGGGACTTGAACTATGGTTGGCCATGTGGGAATCCAGTGCCTTAACACTATGCTACCGTCTGGCCCCCAAATGAACTTGCTTTAAAAATATTACATTATTTTTAGAGACAGAGTCTTACTATGTTGTCCAGACTGGCCTCAAACATATAATCCTCCTGCCTCAGCCTTACCCATAATTGCAATTACAGTCATGTGCCACTATACTTGGTGAAAATATTACTTTTTGAAAATATACTTTAAAAAATATTATAATAAAATCAGCTTATGTTTATTAGGTACTACACTTTTTAAAATGTAAAAGTATACTCAGATTTTTTGTCAATAGCTTATAAAGAAGCAACGAAGCTAGTCTATAAAGCTGAAGTCCTGGGGATCAGACCAGGGTGGTGGTTAAGGCAGCTAGATCCACATGACTGACTTCATGGTTGAGTCCCAGACTCAGCAGTTTGAGAAACATGCTAGGTGCTTCTGAGTGCATTCCCAAAATCCTGACCAAAAAAAGGGAGAAATGGAGGAGGAGGGATTGTGGTGTGACCATTCCTCATGGGAGATGCTTTCTCACTTTCTATCCATTAAGCACACGTGTCCTCTGGCAAAATTAAACAACAACAACAACAATAACAAAAAGCTGAAGTCCTCGCCTGTCCCATAGCACTGTGATTAAGCACAGTGTGCATTGGGAGCAGATCTCACATGGCCAACCATGGCAACCACAACCAACCAGGGCCAATCCTGCCCCTAGCAGCTTGAAAAACATGCCAGGTACATGTGTGCACATGCCCCAAATCCTAACAGGATGAACAATTACAGGAAAAATTACTGCAGTTGTTACATGTCCCATTTAGAGATATTTTATTCTCTCTCTGGCACACACACCTTCTGGCAATTAAAAATGAATTAATTAATTTTAAAAAATTAAAATGAAAGTGTAATTGAAGCTTAAGAAACAAAAGAAATGCCCCACAAACTTGGGGAGTCTTTTATTTTTATTATTATTATTATTATTATTATTATTTAGTTTGCCAGAGGGCATGTGTGCTCCCCAGAGACAGAAAAAGAGAGAGAGAGAGAGAGAGAGAGGGAAAAAGAAAGAAAGCACAGTCCATGGAGCATGTTCACACCACAATCCCTTCTCCTCCATTTCTTCCTCTTTTTTGGCATTTTGAGCATGTGGGTGCACACACACACACGTTTGGGATGTTTTTCAAGCTACCTGGTCTGGGGTTTAAACCATGCAGCTGGCTATGTGGAATCCAGCTACCTTAACCACCAGGTCACAAACTGGCTCAGAGAGTCTTATAAATTCAGCCCTGAAATTTATTGGCCAGCCATGAGCTTGTAATGACAAACAAATGGGGGTCAAAATGGCAAGCAGGGGACCAGCTTTTTTTTAGAGAGAGATTTTTGCTATAGGGCATGTGTGCTTGCCAGAGAGACAGATGGGCAGCAAGAAATCATCCCCCAGTGGGGGATGGCCACATCACAATCCCTTCTCCATTCTCCTCTTGGGATTTTAGGCACGCACACACGCGCACACACCCAGCGTGAGTTTTAAGCCCTTGAGTCTAGCACTTGAACCATGGTCAACTTCATAGGAGTTTGGCGACGTAACTGCTACGCCATTTGCTAGTTCCTATTATTATTACTTTTTATTTTGACCAGAGAGAAACAAGAGAGACAGAGAGGAAAGTGAGAAAGCAAGCTGTCAGGTACAGGACTTGAACCACAGTCAGCCATGTGGGATTCCAGTGCCTTAACCACCACACCTGCTGTCTCCATTGATTTTTTTAAATACTTTTTAATTTAATTTAATTTAATTTATCATTATTATTATTACTTAATTTGACCAGAGAGAGGCGCAGAGAGAGAGAGACAGAGAGAGAGAGGGAAAGTGTGAAAGCAAACTGCCAGTCCAGGACTCAAACCATAATCAGCCATGTGGAAGCCCAGTGCTCCAACCACCATTGTCACTTGCTGGACTCTGATTTTGTTTCTTAAAAGACATTCTTAGAGGGACCAGCAGATGGCATAATGGTTACATTGATGGATTCTCACGTAATCGACTGTGATTCAAGTCCTGGACCTGGAAACTTAAAACTCATACCAGGCACACGTGCCTGTGTGCCCAAGATCCTGAGAGGAGAATGGAGGAAAAGAGATTGCGGCATGGCCGTCCCCCATGGGAGGTGATTTCTCACTTTCTGTCTCTTTGTCTCTTCAGCTAGTACACACACCCATAGCAAAATCTCTCTCTAAAAAAAAGACATTTTTAGAACTAGAGTTACATGCCAAAATATTAACAAATAACATTATGTGATATCTAGAAATTGCTTTACTATAATGTGGTTATAGGGACTATAATGTGGCATAGTGGTTAAGGCACTGGATTCCCACATAGTTGACTGTCCCGACCCGGGGGGACAGCCGAACAGGTTTCCTGAGTGAAGGAGTGAGAGCCGGGACAAGCGGCGTAGTGTTACAGCACGGAGACGACACCGTTTATTGTGGGCAGCACGGTACAGCACAGAGACGACGCAGTGTCGCGTCGTCTACTGTGAGCAGCACGGAGACAGCACGGTGTTACAACTCTTCAGGGTCGTCCGGAGACGATGTAGTGTTAAACTCTTCAGGGTCGCCCAAGTTGTCTGGAGACGATGCAGTGTCAGCTCTTCAGGATCTTCAGGGTCGTCTGGAAACTGCGCGGTGTTTCAGCTCTTCAGGCTCTTCGGTTGTCGTCTTCCTGGTCGTCGTCGTCGTCGTCGTCGTCATCTTGGTCGTTGTCATCTTCTCGGTCGTCTGTGTCGTCTGGCTACTGTGGGCCAGGCATCGTGGTTATATACACTCTGGTGGGTTGTAAACGGTGGGTCGTGATTGGTTGTAAACGGTGGGCCCTGATTGGTTGTTAACGGTGGGTTATGATTGGTTGCTTTTGGACCAATCATGAGGTGCCGGATATGCAAATTTGAGGGATTCTAGTGGCCAATCAGAGCAAGGTTTCGAAGGTCAGGTTTTTGGAAGGGAACCAATCATGGTAATTGTTTGCTCTCTGAGAAACCTCGGCAGACTCGCTGGTGTGCAGCTTCCCACAGTTGACCATGGTTCGATCCCTGGACCTGGCAGCTTGAAACTCACTCCAGGCACATACGCATGCGTGTCCAAAATCCAGAGAATAGAGAAGGGATTGTGGCATGGCCATTCCCTCTGGGAGGTGATTTCTCACTTTCTGTCTCTCTGTCTCTCTCTGTGTCTTCCACGAGTGCACATGCCCTATAGCAAAAAACTCTCTTAAAAAAAATTAAATAATGAAGCTACTATTATTTCCAGGATGAAACATGGGTAGGAGATGAATGAAACAGGATTTTCTGTGTTGAAACTGCCTATCATATTATTCTCTTTACTTCTTTATGAAGTTTTCCACAGTGAAAGTTTACAAATTCATTAAAGGAGTGAGTCTGCATTTGATAGAAACAAAGTCATGTAGAACATACTAGTAACTGTAGCATTAAAAATAATGAAAATGTGGGGCCAGCAGGTGGTGCAGTGGTTAAGGCGCTGGACTCCTACATGGTCGACCACAGTTTGAGTTCCAGACCCAGTGGCTTAAAACCTACACCAGGCACATGTGTGTACGTGCCCAAAATTCCAAGAGGAGAATAGAGGAGAAGGGACTGCGGCATGGCCATCCCCTCTGGGGAGGGATTTCTCACTTTCTCTCTCTCTCTCTCTGGTGAGCACTCATGCCCTATAGCAAAAATTTCTCTAAAAATAATAATAATAATAATTTTTAAAAATAATGAAAATGCATTTCCTTTTCTAAGCAGAGAACTAAGGACTACTGCATTAATTAAAAGAAAACATTTCTGAGCTTTTTTGAAATAAAACATTTTCATTTGGTATATATTGTGTAGTACATGAAACCATTTGTAATAATGTTTAAAACATCATTATATACTTTTCAACATCCTTTATACACCATTTTACAACATCTCTAGCCAAATTATTCCTTATTTTTAAAATTTGCTATTGGGCAAATGTGTGCTCTTTAGAGAGAAAAAGACAGAGGAAGAATGAGAAAGCATCTCCAGGGAGCATTGTCATGCCACAGTCCCTTCTACTCCATTCCCCTCTGGGGATTTTGGGCATGCACACACATATGCCTGCTGTGTTTTTTAAGCCGCTGGGTCCAGGACTCAAACCATAGTTGGCTATGTAGGATCCAACCACTTAACTATGATGCCACTAGCTAGCCCACAAATTATTTCTATTTATTAATTAAGGCATATCATGAAATTTCTACTTTGCAAATATATCTTAGCATCCAGGATATAAAACGACATTTAAAAACTGTTTAAAATTATAGAGAGTAATTCAAACTTTTCAATGTGTAATCAGTCCTTTCCTGCTTGAATAATTTCTGGAGTGGTCCAGTTTGGGTTAGGGAAAGTTCAAAACTGAAGATGACACATCAAGAAGGTGGTTCTTTCATCATTCATTTTGTTTTGCTTTAAAAATACTGAAAATTTTTAGCAGAAAATAGTAATCTACTTACCTGGGGAACCACTTGGCATGTTCCTTCCATGGATCATCTCCTTCTTCCCAATTTCCTAAACATCCACCACAGGAAAAACACTGCACTGTATCCCTTTTACCTACGTGTGAAGGGAAACATTTAGATCGTCCAGCAATGGCATCTAGGGTGAGGTCCTGGAGCTAATGGTTTTGTACTTAAATGAAACAGGCTCCAGCATGCCTGTCCACTCGTGGCCACACCTGCCTCAGTCTACACACATATGCCTGCTGTGTTTTTTAAGCCGCTGGGTCCAGGACTCAAACCATAGTTGGCTATGTAGGATCCAACCACTTAACTATGATGCCACTAGCTAGCCCACAAATTATTTCTATTTATTAATTAAGGCATATCATGAAATTTCTACTTTGCAAATATATCTTAGCATCCAGGATATAAAACGACATTTAAAAACTGTTTAAAATTATAGAGAGTAATTCAAACTTTTCAATGTGTAATCAGTCCTTTCCTGCTTGAATAATTTCTGGAGTGGTCCAGTTTGGGTTAGGGAAAGTTCAAAACTGAAGATGACACATCAAGAAGGTGGTTCTTTCATCATTCATTTTGTTTTGCTTTAAAAATACTGAAAATTTTTAGCAGAAAATAGTAATCTACTTACCTGGGGAACCACTTGGCATGTTCCTTCCATGGATCATCTCCTTCTTCCCAATTTCCTAAACATCCACCACAGGAAAAACACTGCACTGTATCCCTTTTACCTACGTGTGAAGGGAAACATTTAGATCGTCCAGCAATGGCATCTAGGGTGAGGTCCTGGAGCTAATGGTTTTGTACTTAAATGAAACAGGCTCCAGCATGCCTGTCCACTCGTGGCCACACCTGCCTCAGTCTCCATCCACAGTCCCACTACTCTAAGTGACTGCTTTCTGAGCTCCGGGCTCCCCCTTCCCTCGCCGTGGCAATACTCCACACTCACAACCTTGTGCTGTTCCTCTCTATTCTTGCCCCAGTCACTTCCCAGAGCTGGTGCTTTGTTCATTGACCAAAGTGCTGGGAAGTGGACAAACCCCAGGACTAGCTGACGTAGTGCACAGTTAGAAGACCTAAGTTTTAGCCTTGCCATGACATTGCTATAGAACTATAGGCACAATTCTTAAACTCTTTGAGCCTTGAAGAGCTCAGTTGTGAAATGGGGGGAAAAGCAGTAAATTTATTAAATTAGAATTCGTACTCAATCATGCCTCGTATAAAGAGGTACTCAGTAAATGATAGTGTAGTTACAATTCTCATTCACATCTATTCTGACATCCTTGGCATGGTGAGGACAATTCTTTTTTTTCTTTCTTTCTTTTTTTTTGGGGGGGGGAGAGATTTTTGCTATAGGGCGCGTTCACTTGCCAGACAGACAGAGAGAGACATAGAAACAGAAAGCGAGAAATCACCCCCCAGGGGGGATGGTCACGCCGCAATCCCTTCTCCTCCATTCTCCTCTCGGAATCTTGGGCACGTACGCACACGCACCCAACGTGAGTTTCAAGTCACCGGGTCCGGGACGCGAACCACGGTCAACTACGTGGGAATCCAGCGACATAGCCATTACGCTAACTGCTGGTTCCCCAATGGTGAGGACAATTCTAAGTCCAATATTATTTTTATTTAATTTAAGATTAAGACAAACAAACAAAAAGTCCATTCAATAAATACTGAAAGAAAGATCATGTAAGAACAGCAGAAGGAGGATGGGTGAAAAGACTGGTATCAGACTGATTCAGATTTGTTTTCAGGGCCTTAAGTATACAGCCAATGGGACCAGCAGATGGGGTAATGTTTGTGTCACTGAACTCCCATGTAGTAGACTGCGGTTCGAGTCCTGGGTCAGGCACCTTAAAAGTCACGCTGGGTGCAAGTGCACGCGTGCCCAAAGTCTTGAGAGGAGAATGGAGAAGAAGGGATTGCAGCATGGTCATTCCCCCCCGCCCCGGGGGGAGGATTTCTCGCTTTCTGTCTCTCTCTGTCTCTCTGGCAAGCATACACACCCTATAACAAAAATCTCTCAAAAAAATAAAATAAAATAAGAAGAATACAGCCAACAATCATGATTCAAGTCCCAGACCTGGCGACTTGAAACTCACAACAAGTGCGTGTACATGCATGCCCAAAATCCTGAGAGGAGAATGGAGGAAAAGGAATTGCAGCATGACCATCCCCCTGGGGTGATTTCTCACTTTCTGTCTCTGTCTTTCCAGTGAGTACACACACCCTAAAGCAAAAAATTTCTTAAAAAAGAATACAGCCAGTCCAGCTCCGTGGTAATGTGCTACTCAAAAGAAGCCTTATCCTGGGACCAGCAGTTAATGTAATGGCTATGTCGCTGGACTCCCACGTAGTCAACGGTGGTTTGCATCCTGGACCCGGTGGCTTAAACTCACGCCAGGCGCATGTGCGTGCGTGCCCAAGATCCTGAGAGGAGAATGGAGGAGAAGGGATTG
>NW_006206975.1:591635-598510 GCF_000334495.1 Tupaia belangeri chinensis
CGACGCCCAAAAACCAAAACCAAAACCCTCCCCAAAAAAAAAAAAAAAAAAAAAAAAAAGAAGCCTTATCCCACATGGCCATCATGGAGGAATTACGCTAACTGCTGGTTCCCTCTATCTCTCTTTCTCTTTCATTTTTACATGTGTGCACACAGGCTCTAACGTGAATAAAGAAAAAAAAAAGAATATAGCCAATATTTTCCAAGGTTCAAATTTTCTAAAGTTCAAAATAAGAAAAGTAATTGTCTTGGAACCAGCAGTTGGCATAATGGCTATTTCACGGGACTCCCATGTAGTCGACCACGGTTGGAGTCCTGGACCCGGTGGCTTAAGCTTATGCTGGGCATGTGTGCATGTGTGCCCAAGATCCTGAGAGGAGAATAGAGGAGAAGGGATTGCAGTGTGGCCATCCCCTAAGGGGATGATTTCTCGCTTTCTGTCTCCATGTCTCTCTCTGTCTTTCTGGTGAGCACACGCTCCCTATAGCAAAAACCTCTCAAAAATGAAAAAGAAAAGGGACCAGCAGGTGGGGTGGTGGTTAAGGTGCTGGACACTCCCACATGGCCGACCATGGTTCGACTCCTGAACCTGGCGGCTTCCTTTGTCTCTCTCTCTCTCTCATTAAATTAAAATAACTGAATAAATAAATAAAATTAAATAAATAATAATTTTTTTTAATGAAAAAGAAAAGTAACTCTCATTTTATATATATTTGGTCAACTAACAAATGCTGTGTTAAATGTAAAATAAAGTAAAATTACTGATGTTGAATTGTATTATTATTTTTTTAATTGCCAGAGGGTGCGTGTACTTCCCAGAGAAAGAAAGAGCATCACACCAACGGGGTGTGGTCACACCATGATCCCTTCTTCCTATACTTCTCTATCCTGTCAAGATTTTTGGCATACACACATGTGTACCTTGCGTGTTTTCTAAGCTGCTGGGGCTGGGATTTAAACTTTGAGCCGTGTGGAATCTTGCTCCTAATGCACAGAGCTTAGCTCCTGCACTACAGGCCCAGCCCTGAAGTTAAATTTTAATAAAATAGACCTTATACTCCTTATACTTAATGTAATAAATTTAACCAGTGAGGAAAAACTCACAAAATATTGCCAAAACAACTGAAATATGGAACTTAAAAAAATTCTAGAAAAATATTTGGGGAAATGATTTCAAGTTACCTGTAAAGATAAAGCCAGCAGCTGACAGTGCTTGTGGGGATGTCCCTTGGGCATAGAATGGCCAGTTCTTGAAGGAGTCAAGTCTGGCCTTCTCTTCTTGGTAGCTTCCTTGGTCCCGTCTGAACGTGTGCTCCGGGTGCTTCACCTTTACATCATACTTGGCAATGTTCCCAACATCTTTGCTCGAGAGGAACTCACAATCTGGGCGGAACTTCTTGTGGTCTTCAATGGGGAGTCTGCTGAGGCTGGTACCAAAGAGGATTAAGCTACAGCAGAAGCACTGAACCCCAGATTTTACCCCGGTGAAATAAAACCCAGCTGCTGCCATCTCCTGTGGTGTCCACGAGCTGAACGGCTTATAGGTTAAGAAAGTCTTCAACCTTTTCACTTCACTGCGCATCTGTGAATTAAAGCCTTTCTGCATTTGTTCTCGGTCCTTCTGCTCATCTTCTTCCATCTGTTTTGCAAATTCTACTGCATCGAGGCCCAAAAGAGCAGACAATTGTGGGAGCAAATCATAATCAAACTGGGAAATCCGCTCTTCTGAGGCCATCCCTTGGGTGGTCATTCTCTGAGAAGGGTAAGAAAAGTAGGTTGATTATAGTAATGTTTTTATGATAAAGAGCTTTTCCTACTGTTTTTGAAGAAGCTGAGAATGGAAGGAATGCACAGGCTTTCAAGGTGAAAGAAAAATTGAGAAGTTATAAAACAGTACTGACACATACATTCAATCAACAAATGTGTGCGATGCACCTACCTGTGTTGAGCACTGTGCTAGGCTTTGGGGATCCAGCAACAAGCAAGACACACAGATCTACCTGACTCAGTTGCTGAAAACTTTCAGATGTTAACTATGGAGACACCATAGTCACATGGGCATATGTTTACAAAATGGTTATATTTAAGGACAAATAGACACAAAATTGTATAGCTGTATAGCAACAATTCAATCAAATTGCTCAGCTGTTAAAAATCAGTATTTTGATTGTGCTCACTTTTTACGTTTCAGTGCTCTGAGTCAAAGCTCTAGATGTCCCACCATAATTGTTATTATTGGTGCTATACATTGTTTTGTTTTATTGTTTTGCTATAGGATGCATGCATTCATAAGAGAGAGAGAGACAAAGAGAGAGGGCAAGTGAGAAAGCACCTTCCGGGAGTGGAGGGTGGCCGTGTTATAATCCCTTCTCCCCCATTTTCCTCTCAGGATTTTGGTCATGCACAAATGCACATCTGGCAGGTCTTTCAAGCCACCAGGTCTGGAACCAAAATCATGCAGTCAGCCATGTGAGATCCTGCTTCCTTTCTTCCTTTTTTTCTTCTTCCTTCCTTTTTTTTTTTTTTTTAAGAAGTTTCTGCTATAGGGCGCATGCCAAAAAGACAGAGAGACAAAAAGCGAGAAATCATCCCCCAAGGGGGATGGCCACACCACAATCCCTTCTCCTCCATTCTTCTCTTGGGATCTTGAGCACGCACGTATACGTGCCCAGAGTGAGTTTAAGCTGCTGGGTCTGGGACTCAAACCACAGTCGACTACATGGGAGTCCAGCGACATAGCCATTATGCCAACTACTGGTTCCAGGGATCCAGCTTTCTATTTTTTTTTCTTTCTTTTAAATAATTATTTTATTTTAATTTTATTTTTTCTTTCATTTATTTTCATTTGACCAGAGAGAGAGAGAGAAAGTGAGTTAGTAAGCCACCAGGTCCAGGACTTGAACCATGGTTGGCCATGTGGGAGTGTCCAGTGCTTTAACCATCATGCCACCTGCTGGTCCCCAAGGGAATCTAGCTTTCTTAACCTCCATGCTATCTGCTGGCCCCACCTTTTATTTTATAAACTATTTTTCTCTTAACTAAAATGTATAAAATATGGTTATATTAATAAACATACATCTACAACATACTTTTTAAAAAATAATTAATTTTATTTATTATTATTATGTTAGTTTTTAAAATTTAGGGCACATGCACTTACCAGAGAGAGAAAGAAAGGGAGAAAGTGAAAAAACAAGCTGTCAGGTCCAGGATTCAAACTGCAGTTGGCTATGTGGGAGTCCAGCACCTTAACTACCATGCTACCTGCTAGCCTGATAATGTATTTCTTCTTCTTCTCCTTCTCCTTCTTCTATTTTTTAGAGAGATATTTTTGCTATAGAGTGTGTGCACTTGCCGGAAAGACACAGAGACAGAGAGTCAGAAAGTGAGAATCACCCCCCCAGGGGGATGACCACGCTATAATTCATTCTCCTCCAGTCTCCTTTTGGGATTTTGGGCACATATGCACACATACACAGCATGAGTTTTAAGCTGCTGGGTTTGGGACTCCAACCATTGTCAGCTACATGGGAGTCCAGCGACATAACCATATGCTATCTACTGGTCCCATAATGCACTTCTTTTTTGTTTTGTTTTGTTTTGTTTTGAGAGGTTTTTGCTATAGGGTGCATGCACTCGCCAGAAAGACAGAGAGACAGAAAGCGAGAAGTCACCCCCGAGCGGGGGATGGCCACGCCACAATCCTTTTTCCTCCATTCTCCTCTTGGGATTTTGGGC
This sequence comes from Tupaia belangeri chinensis, assembly GCF_000334495.1. NCBI lineage: Eukaryota > Metazoa > Chordata > Mammalia > Scandentia > Tupaiidae > Tupaia > Tupaia belangeri. The sequence goes on from NW_006206975.1 coordinate 595,373, forward strand.
ATGCACACACAAGCACCTGGCATAAGTTTAAGCCACCAGGTCCAGGACTCAAACTGCAGTCGACTACATGGGAATCCAGTGACATAGCCATTACACCAACTGCTGGTCCCATCATAATGTACTTCTTAATGGCTTGATTATTTCCCTAATATAGGGCATTTAGGCTGTTGCCATTTTTCTTTCTTTCTTTGTTTATTTATTTATTTTAAGTTGACCAGAAAGTGACAGAGAGAGAGAGAAAGTATGAAAGCAAGTCGCCAGGTCCGGGACTCAAACCATGATCGGCCACGTGAGAGTCCAGCACCCCTAACCACCATGCCACCTGCTGGCCCCAACCATTTTTATCTTCATAAACAAAGATGAATTGAATATCCTTGTAGCTAATTTTTTTCTAGTTTCTATGATGTCCTCATACATATTTTAATTAATGGATTTTTTTATATGTCACCAAGCTGCTGGGGAGAATGGTTCTATGAGATCTCCTTTACCTTTATTGTTTTTAATAGCAGACTCTTTGGGGACTTCAAAGAGCCATTGTCCAGCTGATTTTGGGGGGGCATACAATCTCAGGGTTCGGATGCCCAGCAACTCTCTTTCTCTCTCTGGCAAGTACATGTGCCCTCTGACAATAAATAATCCACCCCCCATCTCACTCTGGTAGCAGATTTCCAAACCCTGGTATATGCTTTCTCCAAGAACCAAGAAGCCGACCCAATTTTTGTGCCTCCTGTCTCCATCTTGTAGCTAGTAGCTTAATTTTGTACATTTGGAAATGTTCCTAGTGGCATTAACCCAAGTAATTCCTAAGAATTTTACCATTTATGCTAGGCCCTGTATTTCAGTCAATCAGCCCTTCTCAGGTGATTAACCAGCACTTACGATTCAGTCTAAACTGGATACTTGGATCAAGAGGTTGACATTACATTATCAATATAATGAAATACAGAACTTCCCAGTTAAATCAAATTTAAGTTTTTAACTCATTAGGTTGTGACAATAAGCAGGTGAATTTAAATATCCTTATGGGAGCACCTTACATATACATTGGTGGCTTTTTCGCATAAATTAAAAATTATTTTGACTTTCTTCTGGAATAGGAATTTTTAAAAATCAAGAAGCAATTCAGTGACAGAATATAGGTTAAGTATCCCTTATCAAAAATCTTGGGACCTGGTATGCTTGGGAATTCAGATTTTTTTGGTGTGTGTCTAAAAACTGAGCTATCTTAAAGATGGGTCCCAGTCTAAACATAATATTCATTTATTGGGCTAGCCATGTAGCCAGCCCAGTGATTAAGGCAGCTGGATCCCAGAGAGCAGACTGTATGGTTCAAATCCGGGACCCGGCGGCTTCGAAAACATGCCAGGGTAGTGTGCATCCATGACAAAAATCCCAAGAGGAGAATAAAGGAGAAGAGATTGCAATGTGACCATTTCCCTAAGGGAGTGTTTTCTTAGTTCCCCTTTCTCTGGCAAGCACACACTCTCCATACCAATTAAAGAGAAAGAAAAAAAGAGTTCAAGCAGTTGGAAACCCTCTTAACACAGCATCAGTCATTACTTAAGCCTAAAGCATTAAATTAGGCATTCAATTGTTAATGATGACACCTTGCATCATCATATAACCAGTTCACAGGTGCGTGCTTGCATTCTCAGCATTTCAGTTACCTCAAAGGAGTATTTAATTTACTACAATGAGTGGAATTGGACAGTTCCCCTTTATGAGGTATGTTGTATGTACTCCAACCTTGCCCAGCTAAGCCAACTTGAAATTTGCCCCTCTACAAACACTTCTGCAAGAATTGCAGCTAATTAAAGATCTTTATCAAGACCAAGTACACCCTTTTATTCGAAGGCACAATTTGATAGTACCTAATAGAAGGAAAAGGGTTCCTTGGCCACTAATGTATAAAGTTCATTCAGCAATGGTTCCCCGGGGTCTCTGAATAAATCCACATGTCACTTGGCTCTTTGAATAGCTCCTTGCTAGTTGGAGGATCTGTCTAGTTCTTCTTTGGCATCATGTCCCTTCCTTAATAGAAGGCCATAGCTTGGTAAATGTGGCAGCCTAAGTTTCTTTCTCTTTTTTTGCCACAGCAACCCAAACTAGCCAAAGTACAGTATTCTTGGCTGACTTCTATGTCTGAGGTTTTTTTTTGTAAGTCCTAAATGGACCAGTAGGTGGCATGGTGGCTAAGGCACTGGATCCCACATGACTGACAGAGTGGTTGGAGTCCTGGAAACTGCAATTTGAAAGACACATCAGTGCACCCAAAACCCTGATAGGAGAATGGAAAAGAAGGGATTGCAGCATGGCCATCATCCTGAGGTGGTGATTTCTCTCTCTCTCTCTCTCTCTCTCTCTCTTTCTAGTGAGCCGTGGGGGGGGGGGGAGGGTGGTGGTAATCCATTTAGCTATTTCCTCTGGCTTAGAATCTACCACCGTTAAGTTCCACTAATATGCTTTTCCTCCCATCAAGAGTTACATAATACTTGAGCAAACTCAAACCGGGGAGGACTCAGTAAACAGTTTGGCACCAATGATTCTAAGCCTTTTCCTGCTTTTCACCTTTCTCCCAAAGTCTTATCATCATATAATTAAGTCTCAGCGATCATTTAAACTATAAAGTAAAAGACTGAGGGGTTGGCAGGTGGCATGGTGGTTAAGGGCGCTGGACTCCCACATGGCTGACAGTGGGTCGAGTCCCAGACCTGGCAGCTTGCTTTCTCATTCTCTCTCTCTGTTCCTCTCTGGTCAAATTAAAAATAAATAAATAAAAATAAAGACAATTTTTAAAAAAAGACTGAATTATTCCATTGTTACCATCTTCAGCAATTACACAGGGCTAGATAATTGGAAAAACTCCACATAACATACACACATCCCTTGAACAACATGAATTTGAACTCTGTGGGTCTACTTATATGTAGATTTTAAAAAATGAATTCTTTATTTAATTTTATTGCTTTTTTTTTTTAGAGGTTTTTGCTATAGGGTGTGTGCACTCACCAGACAGACAGAGACAGAGAGACAGAAAGCGAGAAATCACCCCCCAGGGGAGATGGTCACGCCGCAATCCCTTCTCCTCCGTTCTCCTCTTGGGATCTTGGGCACGCACGCACACGCGTCCGGCGTGAG
>NW_006206975.1:598568-615798 GCF_000334495.1 Tupaia belangeri chinensis
AGTCCAGCGACATAGCCATTACGCTAACTGCTGGTCCCTTTAATTTTATTCTTAAAATTTGCTACAGGGCACATGTGCTCACCAGAGAGAGAAAGAGAGAGTGAGAGCAAGAGAGAGAGAGAGAAAGCAAGTTGCCAGATCCAGAACTCAAACCATGGTCCCATGTAAGAGTTCAGTGCTTTAGCCACCACACTGCCTGCTGACTCTTATAGATTTTTTTCAACAAATGTATTAGAAAATCTAGTACTATAAATGTATTTTCTCTTCCTTATAGTTTTCTTAATAAAACTTTATTTTCTCCAGCTTATTATAATATACAATACATATAACATACAAAGTAGGTGTTAATCAGCTGTGTTATTGGTAAGGTTTTTAGTCAACAGTATGATATCAGTAAAGTTTTTGGGAAGTCAAAAGTTACATTAATCCCCTGCATTGTTCAAGGGTCAATTGGACTTACATAAGTCTTTAGTAAAGGTAAAGATAAGTACAGAGGGAAAAAAAAAAAAGCAGAGGGAAGTATCAGGAGCAGTTCTTCGGGGCCTTAGTCACACTTCTTACCGAAAGATGTGCTTTATCTTTAGGTAATGAGCCACCTAGATACTTCATTCTCAGGAACACAACAACCTCATCTGAGAAGGGGTCTTTTTCACTGCTCTGGTCAGGTGACCAAAACTGCATCACCAGGATGCATAATCAGGCTTAAAAACAAAAACAAGTTGGTATAAACCCTCCATCTTGGTCTCCCTTACCCCACGTTTGGCTCACACCAAAGCACAGGTACATTAACCACTAGTTTAGTACATTTCATTCGGGTTTAGCCAATGGACAACACCAAGACTCCAGGCCTCCCCCCAAGATAAATGAGTACAGGGTTGCAGCAGACCAGCTGAGATCAGTTGTGTACTGACACAAAAATTCAGTGGTCAGTTTGGCTGGTCGCAAGGACATTTCTGGGAAGAGAGATGATTTCCATGTCCCTCTCCAGCTCTAATATTCTCTGACTGCTAATGCTGAGTGCCTTGGAGGCAACCATGTTATGGAGCTAGAATTTAAACCCAAGACTGTGTGACTCCTGCGTCTGTCTTTCCTCCATGTCAGCCTGCCTCCAAAGAGAGAAGAGTAAGAGGGAGAAAAATGGGGGGGGAGGGGTCATAGTTTAGGTGTGAAGGAAAAGCAGCTTTGGCAGAGATGATAATTTACTTACCTAGAGGTGTATTAGGAATCCCAGTCAAGTGGAAATGTTAAGCGGGCCAGGGAAGGAGAGAGTGTGGCTTAGGCACGAGTATTCTTTGTCCTTTCATGGGAAGAAGTAAGAAAATATTTGAGGAACTAGAACCGGAAATTGCAGAGAGATGTCACCAGTAAATGCTCCACAGGGTTGGGTCAACAGAGTTCAGTCAGGACCCAGAAAGAATTACAAAACCTACCAAGTCCCATAATAGGAAGTATTTTATTCTAGTTTGTTAAGATCAGTTAATAGTTAATGGTGCTAGTGTAGGTCTTATTCCTCTGATGGTGGCAGTTTCTGTCTTTCTGGTACATTTTAGAATCTATTTTATCCTTAGGGTTATGAAAGTTCAAACTACCATGTCCAAGCATAGATCTTTTCACATCATTGTATTTTTGTTGTTTTGTTTTTTGAAAAATTTTGTTATAGGGCACATGCACAGAAGACACAGAGAAAGAGAGAGAGAGAGAAACAGAGAAATTGAGGTAGTACTCTCTGAGAGGATTTTGAGCATTTAAGCACTCGTACCTGGTGTGTTTCTTAAGCCGCTGGATTCTGGACTTGAACTGGTGGTTGGCCATGTGGGGTCAGCTGCCTTAACCATCAAGCTACAGGCTGCCCCGAGTTTTATTTATTTTTATCTTTTTAATTATTTTATTCACTTATTTATTATTATTTTTTCACATGGGTTTTTGTCAGAGAAAGAGAGGGAGGGAGAGAGAGAGAGAGCAAGCAGTCAGGTTCAGGACTTGAACCGTGATCAGTCACGTGGGAATTCTAGCGCCTTAACCACCACACCATCCACTGGCCCCCAAGTTTTATTTTTATTTATTTATAGAGTCAACTACTGGTTCCCTGGGCTTATACTTTTAAAAGTCATTTCAAGAGTATTGTGTGCTTATTTTCAATAATTAGAACTAAGCTGTTCTTACAACCTCTAAGAAAATCCTTTTCTCTGGCATCAAATGTGTGTTTTCCACACTGAGTAGTTCTCCAGGTCTCTGTGGATACCAATTACGTGTCCTACAATTAATTTAGTTCAACTCAGGCACTACCCAGAGTTAGTGCAGACCCCACAGGTGAAAGTGTTAGTCCCACAAAATTGCCCCCCCACACACTTTTGTCCAACTTGGCTACAAATCGTGGATTCCTAAAAACCCTCTACTTGGGTTAGGTAATTTGCCATAAGAGATCACAGAACTCAGGGAAACTATGTATGTTTACCACTTTATTAGAAAGGATCGTACAAATGATAAAGATGAACAGCCAGATGAAGAGGCGTTTAGGGTATGGTCCCGAAAGGACCTGAGCAAGCACAGAGCTTCTGCCCCTGTGGAGTCTGGGGCGTCCCACTTTCCTGGCATGTGGATGTGTTCACCAAGCCAGAGAGGCTCTACACCTAGTAGTTCAAAGATTTTTAAAAAAATATTTATTTAGTTTTATTTATTTATTTATTATTTTAATTTGCTATAGGGCGTGTGTGCTCACTCGAAAAAAGATGGAGAGAGAGATTGAGAGGGAAAGTGAAAAAATAAGTTGCCAGGTCTGGGACTTGAACCACAGTTGGCCACATGGGAGTCCAGCACCTAAACCACCATGCCACCTGCTGGCCCCATTCAGGGATTGTTTATGGAGGCACCATCAGGTTGGCATAGTTGATTAAGTTATTGACCATTGGTGGTCAAGTTCATCTCCAGCCCTTTAACCCTAGAAGTCAAGGGGTGAAACTGAAAGTTCTAGCTCTCTAATCCTGCCTTGGTCTTTCTGGTGACCAGTCCCCACCCTGAAGTTGTCTGGGTGCTGTCAGCCACTAGTCATCTTGCTAATACACAATAAGGTGCTCATCACTCTGGAGAAGCCAAGAATCTTAGCAGCTCTTTTGTCAGAACTACAGACTAAGATGAAATATCACAACAATAGCTGTATCACCCCTATCACTCAGGAAATCAATCACAGGGCTTCTGGAGCTCCGTGCCAGGATATTGCTAACCCTCCTGCCCATAATTCTCTCCTGAAAACTTTACTTTTCATCAATAATGTTGCTTGTACATCTGTACCCTAGACACTTTCAGCACTTTGTAGATTTTGTGACTTTTTTATTGGATTATTAATTTGCTAATTGATATTAGACTTCTGATTTATTTTTAATATATGGTTATAAATCCCTTCAAATTTTCTGAACAGGTATTTGTATTATCTAAATATTACAAAAATTCTGTCTTCTATTTTTTTTTGTTTTGTTTTTGCACTGATTATATCCTCTAATGCAATGTTAATAATAACAGATCTCAGGGCCAGCAGGTGGCACAGTGGTTAAGGGCATTGGACTCCCACATGGTAAACTGTGTTTCAAGTCCTGGACCTGGTGGCTTGTTTTCTCATTTTCTTTCTCTCACTCTGTCCCTCTCCGGTGAAATTAAAATAAATAAATACAGATAAAGTTAAAATCTTTTTTTTTGGAGAAGTTTTTGCTATAGGGCAAATGCACTCACTAGAAAGACAGAAAGAGAAAGAGACAAAAAGCGAGAAATCAGCCCCCAGGGGGAGATGGCCATGCTACAGTTCCTTCTCCTCCATTCTCCTCTCGGGATCTTGGGCACGCACATACACGCGCCTGCCGTGAGTTTAAGCCACTGGGTCCAGGACTTGAACCGCGGTCGAGTACATGGGAGTCCAACAACATAGTCATTACGCCATCTGCTGGTGCCAATAAAACGAATTCTTTAAAAAATAGTAACAACAGAAATATCTTTTTTTTTTTTTTTTTTAACATTTATTTATTTATTTATTTGTTGTGATTTTCAAGCCACCAGGTCTGGGACTCAAACCATGGTTGGCCATGTGGGAATCCAGCGCCTTAACCACCACACCACCTGCTGGTCCCATCTTATTTTTGACTTTGGTATGAATCCTTCTAATGTTTAGCCATTAAATATACTGCTTGTTACAACATTTTAGTAGATGCCTTTATCAGTTGAAGTGACTTTTCTCTTACTTCTAGTGACACTGAAAACTTCTTCACACCCTTTCTGGAACTATCTAAATATCTTATCTATATGGGAAGGGGAAAAAAATGCCCAAAGGACTGGAATACAGGTTATTATCCAATCTGAAGGGATTTGTTGTTTTGAGTTTAAAATTAACATTATTTTTCAACTCTCAAAAAGTACACACATACAGGGTGGTTTAAATGTTAGCCATTTAGCATATATTATGTATCTCATTGTGGCTTTAATGGCTGATTGATCATCCATGTATTTTCTTTGGCAAAGTTATCAAATCTTTTCTGTCCCTGTAGGTCCCATGCACTCACCAGAGAGAAAGAGAGAGAGAAATTGAGAAATCCCACCCCCATCCCCAGGATGATGGCCATGTTGCAATCCCTTCTCCTCCATTCTCTTTTCTGGATTTTGGGCATGCATGCACATGCACCCAGTGTTTGATTCTCAAGCCACCAGGTCTGGGACTGAAACCGAGCAGCCAGCCTTAACCTCCTACTGGCCCATTCTGTACATTTTTAAATTATAAAGTATTTGGTGGCTCCAAGGTCTCCCTTATTCTATATACATTTCCTATACACTAAAGAGTCTGTGTGTGTGTTTGTGTATAATCCTGAGTAAAATGGAGGATTACAACATAGCTATCCTCCCAGTGGATGATTTCTCACTTTCTCTCTCTTGCTCTCTCTCTCTCTCTGGTGAGTGCAAATAAACACACACACACACACGATTTATTATTTACATTCAATTACTGTACATCTCTGTTGCACATAATGTTTTTCAAGGAACATATACAGTATGTAACAATCAAGGACATGACTATATATATATATATATATATATATATCCTTTTCAATTTCAACACAGAATTTTATAATCTTGTATCAATTCAGAGTCCCCAGTCCCTCCTATCCACCCTTTACTATCCACTCCTCTCCCACAGTTTCTGGTATGTACATTTGCCCTCCATATTACTGTATCTTTTTGGATCCTTCAATTTCTGCCAAACAGTGCAGAAAACAACTGTTGGTTGAGGGTACAGAGCAATGAGAAACCTCCTATACTACTTCCGGGTATATAAAATGTCAAAATTGGAAGAACTGTTCTGCAGGTATCATATAAAGTTTTTTGTTTGTTTGTTTGTTTGGACAGATTTTTGCTATAGGGCATGTGCAGTTGCCAGAAAGACAAAGAGAGACAGAGAGACAGAAAGCAAGAAATAGCCCCCCCCACCTGCCTCCAGAGAGATAACCACATCGCAATCCTTTCTCTTCCTGGGATCTTGAGCACACACGTATCCGTGCCTGATGTGAGTTTTAAACCTCCAAGTCTGAGACTTGAACTGCGGTTGGCCATCTGCTGGTCCACATACAAAAAATTACGTATATACTTACCATTCAATCTAGCAATTCCATTCCTATGTATTTATCCAAGAGAAATAAAAACGCATGAACACACAAAGATTTATACAGGAATATTCACAGCAACTTTATTCATAAAAACCAAATAACCAGAAACAACCCCAATGTCCACTGGAGAATAAACAAATGGATAAACAAAGTATCTGTACAATGAAATAAAGGCAGTAAGAAGGAATAAACTATTGCCATATGCCACAACATGTACAGATCTCAAACCATTATACTAAGCGAACTAAGTCAGACGTACTGAACAATTTAATTTATAAGAAATGGTATGGGGAACCAGTAGTTAGCGTAATGGCTATGTCACTGGACTCCCACATAGTTGGCTGCGGTTGGCGTCCCGGACCTGGTGGCTTAAAACCCATGCCGGGCGTGTGTGCATGCGTGCCCAAGATCCCGAGAGGAGAATGGAGGAGAAGGGATTGCGGTGTGGCCATTCCCTCTGGGGGGTGATTTCTCGCTTTCTGTTTCTCTGTCTCTGTCTGTCTGTCTGGTGAGCGCACATGCCCTATGGTGAAAACACCTCTCAAAAAAAAAAAAAAAAAAAAAAAATGGGATGTGCGGTCCCTGAAAAAGAATAGTAAAAAAGAAATGGTATGGATGTCAGCAGGTGGCATGATAGTTAAGGTGCTGGATTCCCACATGGCCGACCACAGTTCAAGTTCTAGATCAGTGCCTTGAAAATCACTCTGGACACGTGTGCAAGCATGCCCAGAATCTCGAGAGGAAAATGAAGAATTGTGGAGCGGCCCTCTTCCCTAGGGGGATTTCTCACTTTCCCTCTCTCTGTCTCTGTCTCTCCAGTGAGTGTACGCATCCTATGTCATAAATATAAACAAACAAAAACAAATGTGAAAAGAAATAACAAATGGTATGTAACAAACAGGCAAAATTTATCTACAGTGATAGAAAACAGACCAAGGTTATGTGGAGCTGGAGGTCCCAGGGAGGGCCACCTACAGAGAAGCATTCAGGGCGCTGAAATGTTCCCTCCCAATTGTGGTGGTCACTGCAGGGGTATGCATACTGTCAAAAGGCATGGAATTCCTCACTTAAAAATGGAAGCACTTTGGGCTAGCAGGTGGTGCAAAGATTAAGGTGACTGATTCCCCATGATCAAGTGGTGTGAGGTCCAGAAGCAGTGGTTTAAAAAACACTTTAGGTGTGTATGCGAGTGTACTGAAAATCCTGAGAGAAAAATGGAGGACTGCAATATAAGCCACTACGCCAACTGTTGGTCCCAACGTGTTAATTTTTCAAAGGTTGGGAAGAATTCTCTCTCTCTCTCTTTTTTTTTTTTTAATTTGGTTCAGTAGAATTCTACTATCAGAATCGAATCCCACCCCTTCCAAACAGGGTCTTGCTATGTTGTGATCCCCATCTTAGTCTTCTGAATATTTGGGATTACAGGTGTCTGACACTATGCTTGGCTTTCAGGGTGGCCCAGGATTCAAACCTGGGCTTCCCAAACAAACAGACCCCAGCCTGTTGAACATTAGTGTCAATCAGTACCTGATACTGCAGCGGAGCCTGTAAGACCCTGTTTTTTTGTTTTGTTTTGTCTTATTTTGTTTCATTTTGCCAGAGCACATTCACCAGAGAGATAGAGAGACAGAGAGGGAAAGTGAGAAAGCACATTCCCAATGGGGTTTGGCCACAATCCTTTCTTCTCTATTTCTCTTTTTGAGATCCTGGGCATGAACGCACACATACCAGAGTGTTTCTCAAACTTCTGTGTCTGGGACTGGAACTGCATAGTCAGCCATGTGGAATCAGCTGCCTCCACTACGCCACCTTCTGGCCCTATAAGGCCCTATTTCCATGTCCTTTCATAATAAACAAAGAGACTGTCTCTCTCCTACTTTAGGATTTGTCATAATTACCTGAAGGATTTAATTAAAGCACAGATTGCCAGATCAGTCCCAAGTTCTGCTTCAATAGATCTATGATGGGGCCGAAAAATACATTATTTCTTTTTTTAAAAATAATTATTTTATTGAACTTTATTTATTTATGTATTTATTTTAATATGACCAGAGAGGAAGAAAGAGAGAGAGTGAGAGAGTGAGAGAGAGAGAGAGAAGGGAGGAGGAGAGAGAAAGCAAGCCACCAGGTCCCGGACTTGAACCTCAGTCGACTATGTGGGAGTCCAACACCTTTAACCACCACGCTACCTGCCGGCCCCAAAAAATACATTATTTCTAATGAGTTCTCAGGTGATACATGTGCTATTTATTCAAGTAACACATCAAGAATCACTGATTTCAGGGATCTTTAAAAGATTCCTCTTCCGGGGAACCAGCAGTTAGCGTAATGGCTATGTCACTGGACTCCCACGTAGTCGACCGCGGTTCGTGTCCCGGACCCAGTGGCTTAAAACTCACGCTGGGCGCGTGTGCGTGCGTGCGTGCCCAAGCGAGAGGAGAATGGAGGAGAAGGGATTGCGGCGTGACCATCCCCCCTGGGGGGTGATTTCTCGCTTTCTGTCTCTATGTCTCTCTCTGTCTGTCTGGCGAGCGCACGCGCCCTACAGTGAAAATCTCTCCAAAAAAAAAAAAAGTTAGCTATCACACTATGGAATCCAAATCTTGCACTCATGCCTCTTTGCGGCATTCCAGAAATACATAACATTGAACATCCCCAGGCTAACTGTGATATTAGCATCTCAAATTCAAAGTATGTAAAACTAATCTCTTGACAAACTTCCTCCTTATCCTGTATTTTCTGACTAATATCACTAGTTACCTTGTCTTGAAGGCAGACAACTCTTTTTTTTTCTCTTTCTTATAATCAATAACAAGCTGGACTCAAACTGCAGTTGACTACATGAGAGTCCAGTGACATAGCCATTACACTAACTCCTAGTCCCAAAGAGTCAATTCTTAATGCCTCAAGCCTGTCCTGAATTATCCCCTAAGAGGGCCAAATACCAAGAAACTGTACAACCTGAAAGGCAAAAGATTATCTGCCCCAACGATAAAGTACAGAGAAGAGACAGGCCAGGCTGCTGTTGGTAAACTCGTGACCCAAAGATAAATTCCATTTAGCCCATAAATTAAACGTCAACATTCAAAACTTCAGAGAATTCACTAAAAATTTTTAAAATTTTAAAAAAGGAATTATTTATTTTTAATTTTATTTCTTCTTCTTCTTCAGTTTTGACCAGACAGAGACAGAGAGAAAGGGAGAGTGAGAAGGTAAGCCACCAGGTTCAGGACCTGAACTGTGGTTGGCCATGTGGAAGTTCAGTGCCTCAATCACCATGACACCTGCCAGCCCCCACTTTTTTTAAAGACTTATTTTATTTATTTATCCATTTATTTATTTATTTTAATTTGACCAGAGAGGGACAGAGAGAGGGAGAGAGCAAGAGAGAAAGCGAGAGAGAGAAAATGAGAAACCAAGTCACCAGGTTTAGGACCTGAACTGCAGTTAGACATAAGTCCAGCACCCTTGACCACCATATCACCTGCCAGCCCCCGAGAATTCACTTTAAAAATCCAGAGTTTGGAGCCAGTGCAGTGGTTGAGGCACTGGACCCGCACATGGCCAACCACAGTTTAAGTCCTAGACCCAGACACTTGAAACACACGAGGCACATGTGCATACGTGCCCAAAACCCCATGAGGAAAATAGTGAAGGGGTTGCAGTATGGCTATCCCACCCAGGGAGTAGGGTGTGATTCACTTCCTCTCCAGCAAGTGCACACACTCTTTAGCAAAAATCTCTTTTTGAAAAAATCCAGTTTTTTAGCTTTTCTTTAAATATCAAGCTATGCAGCAACAGAGGACCTCCATTACCACACAGACTGCAGCTGAATAAGGGTTACCTCATTCTAAAAACTTTTATATTTTTTGAACTAGGTAACAAATGCATATGTATAAAATTCAAAAGGTACAAAAAGATATACAGTGAAAATTGTATCCCTCTTCTACCTCTGGACCCCAGCAGCTCAGAGGCTGCCTCCTTTGGATGGGACAAGTGCTTTGCAGATGCCACCATGCTATATTACTCTGGTGCCTTTTCACTTGCCCGCATTACCTGCCAGGCCCCTTTAGACATCTGAGCTGCATCCAAACCCACTGAACAGCTTCTCCTTTCTACTTCCATGGCACTGGGCATATTGATAACACTTTCACATGGATTTTACGAAACTTTTATTTTTTTAACTTTTTAAAATTTATTTACTTTTTCTGACAGAGAAAGGAGGAGGCAGCAACTCCATTGGATCTTCTTTTTTTTTTTTTGGAGAGGTTTTTGCTATAGGGCGCGTGCGCTCACCAGAAAGACAGAGAGACAAGAGAGACAGAAAGCAAGAAATCACCCCCCAAGGGGGATGGCCATGCCACAATCCCTTCTCCTCCATTCTCCTCTCAGGATCTTGGGCACGCACGCACACACGCCGGGCATGTTTAAGCCGCCCGGTCTGGGACGCGAACCGCAGTCGACTACATGGGAGTCCAGCAACACAGTCATTATGTTAACTGCTGGTCCCTCCATTGGATCTTGATGTTATGATCCAGCCCAGCCTCAGCCAGCTCCATTTCAGGGGCATGTGTGCCCTGACCTAGTCAGAGAAGTCTCCAGGTAGGAACCCAGAACCTTTCCATATGGTTTGGACTGGCAGAGCAGCCTGTTCTACGGCTGCTGCACCACCATCCAGCTTCCTGCTTTTTTAGACTGGGAGTTTCACAGATCCATGAGGTTAGGGTTTATGTCCTCTCAAGGTTTGCTAAGTGAATTAATGAATGAATAAACTCTATACTGTTTGCAGGGTCCTAGTCTGAGGTGGGACTCAATTCAGTCACGTGAAATCAAAAATTTTAATCTCATAAGGACCCCAGTAGAATCCCAGCCCATCTGGTAATACCTCTCTCCAAAACAGAATTATATACCGTGCAAATAATGAACCCTCTGTCCTTATAGACCTAGACCCAAAAGGAGTACTAGGGCACACCTAAGACTACTCTCAGAAGTGTGACAACCTCCTGTGCCCTTTTCTTCCTTACTATAGGCCCCATGGACTCAAACTTTTCTCCTAAATTCTGTCTTGGTATTCCACTAACCCACTACCCAAAAGCTGGTCACACCCTTTCCTTCTTGCCACTCATGAAGTTACTTCATCTTACAAATTTGCCAACCATTATTAGCACACAGACAGCTGAACATGGACAAGACCACAACATGAGGAAGGTATCAAGTACTGGAAAATCTTGTAAAATCCTTTCAGTTTTTTCCCACTGCCATTCTGACCAGCAGAAGCCCTGCTGGCCCATAATTATTTTGTCATGTCAATGTTTTGTTTCATTAAAAAAGTAAGTTTGGAGGGCCGGCAGGTGGTGTGGTGGTTAAAGTGCTAAACTTCCACATGAGCGACTGCAGCTCTTGTTCCAGACCTGTCAGCTTGCTTTCTCACTTTTCTTCTCTCTGGTCAAGTTAAAAATAACAACAAATAAAATTAAATAAATAATTTAAAAAGGAAGTTTGTGGGTTTTGTTTTTCTTTGCGGGGGTGGGGGGGGACAGGTTGTAATCACCAGAGGGTACATGAACTACCTAGGGAAAGGTAGAGAGAGAGGAAGAGGGAGAAAGCACCCCCTCAATGGGGCACATCCCATACACATGGCCCAGAGTGTTTTTCATGCCCAGGAACTCAAACTGCACAGTCAGTCATGTGGGATCCAGTCACTTTAACCACCATGCCAACTGGCTGGCCCACCACTAATACTTGTGTTGATAGAGCAGAAGGAAAAGGATAGCATTTAACAGGTTCCTCATAGCTGAAATTTGTTTTCATATAGTGCCAAAGAGTCTAAGTGCAGGTAATATGATTCTTCTTTTTTTTTTTTGGAGAGGTTTTCCCTATAGGGCGCATGCGCTCGCCAGACAGACAGAGAGAGACAGAGAAACAGAAAGCGAGAAATCACCCCCCAGGGGGGATGGTCACGCCTCAATCCCTTCTCCTCCATTCTCCTCTCGGGATCTTGGGCACACACGCACATGCGCCCAGCGTGAGTTTTAAGCCACTGGGTCCAGGATGTGAACCGCGGTCAACTATGTGGGAGTCCAGCGACATAGCCATTACGCTAACTGCTGGTTCCCGAGGTAATATAATTTTTGAGAGAAACTCCCATTAGTCTGGTCATACTATGTTGTTATGTATGTGTGTGTTTTAAGAAATCCATATTCCTGGGTTTCACCCAAGATTGTTGGAATAGACTCTCTAGGAGGGGATTATATTGTCTTTACTGACAATGTTTCTCACTAAGAACTATTTATCAAATCCAAAATTTCAGGGACCAGCAGTTGGCATAATGGCTATGTCGCTGAACTCTCATGAAGTCGACAGCGGTTCGAGTCCCAGACCCGGTGTAAACTCATGCTGGGTGCGTGTGTGTGCGTGCCCAAGATCCCAAGAGAATGGAGGAGAAGGGATTGCAGTGTGCCGTCCCCCCTGGGAGGGGTGATTTATCGCTTTCTGTCTGTCTCTTTCTGGCGAGCGCATGTGCCTATAGCAAAAAAAAAAAAATATTCCATATTTCATAGTGAAATAAAATCTAGTGTGATAATAAAATACATATTTTTGCTATGGAAACCTGAGTCACTATTTTTTTTTTTTTTGGAGATATTTTGCCATAGGGCATGTGTACTTTCCAGAGAGACATAAAGCAATAAATGACCCTCCAAGGGAGATGGCTGTGCTGCAATCCCTTCTCCATTCTCCTCTCTGGATTTTGGGCATGCATGCACATGTGCCTGGCATGAGTTTCAAGCCAATAGTTCCGGGATTCAAACCATAGTCAACTACATGGGAGTCCAGTGATGTAACCATTACGCGGTCTGCTGGTCCCAACTCACTCTCAAGTAGAGTATACCTTGAAGAGTTCTGCCTAGAATGACATGTCTACATTGAACCTAAAGCATGGACTTCACCATACATTTTCCTGTAAGTTTCTCTAGTAACACAGAGTAGGAAGTTGAGAAAGATTCATTTAAATAGTCCCTGTGTATGACATGCGGTGAGGGTAACAGGAAATAGACACAACCGTGGCTTCATTAGCCTGAACTATACAGTAAACCAGCCTTAGAGACCAATCAACCACAGTGTTGGTATTAGAAATATTCCATTAAGTAAAATACTTTACCAATTATTACAGAGTAAGATTTTAAAAATATGTATGTATAAATTTATATACATATACTTTAAATTATCAAATGGTGCATCCACTTACCAGAGAGAGAGAGAGAGAGATAAAGCACCCACCAATGGGGCATGGCCACATCACAATCCCTGCTCCTCCATTTCTCCTTCCTGTTGGGATTTGGGGCATGCTGGTACACATGCCTGGTATGTTTTTCAAGCTATCATAGCTGGGCTTTGAAGTATGGCAGGCATGCAGGATCTGGCTCCTTTAACTACTAGGTTCAGGGCCTGCCCTTACAGAGTGAGCTTTAAAGTAATGATTTATCATATAAGAACGAAAGGGTTTTTGCTTAACTTAATTTGAATCTCATCTTTAGTTAAGCTTTCTAACTCTGTTACCATGGTAATCAACAAAGGTAAGAATGTCAAATGCTTTCTAGGCAACTTTGCTGATAGTAAAAATGATTTCTGATTGCTATATTGTATTTAGATTGGGATGTACAACAAATAATTTGATGAAGACCTAGTGGTTTAGCCTTTCTTGAGTGTGGTTACTCTAGAAATGGACAGGTCACTTAAGGGAAGCTGTGCTTATGTAATTGTTAAAAGAGATTTTGGCTCCTTGGTGCCTGTGGAGGACCTCTGCTCCTTGCTCCTGATCTGCTAGGTGAACTGCTAAAGGAGTCCGCACCAGTGAGGACTGTTTGATGCTGCTCAGCTGGCAAGTTGTTGTTATGTTTAATATTCTTTTAAGTTGGGCCAGCCTATGGCTTGGTGGTTAAGGTGGCTGGATCTCACACCGTCAACGACATGGTTTGAATCCATGACCTGGTGGTTTGAAAAATATACTGGGCAAAATCTCAAAAGGAAGGAAAAACAGAGAAGAGGGATTGCAGCACAACCATTCCCTATGGGGCATCCTTTCTTACTTTCTGTCTCCATACCCCTCAACCCACCCTCACCAGCAGCAAGCACACACGTCCTCAAGCAAATGTAAAAATCCTTTTAACTGGTGCCAAGTGTGGTCGTAGCAGTCTTGTGAGTTTCGGTGTTTAATCTAAGCAGACTGTTGGTCATAACTACAAATTATTTCAGATGCGTTGATTTTATAACTACTTAAGCCTAAAAAAACCTCTTTGGTGAATGTAGTAGTATATTATTTCGTATGTATTAATTTCATTAGCACTGATTAATTTCCATCTCACTCTGAATTTATATTTACACTTATTTTCTTCTTACACTAAATAAAATCAAGATTCTGAAATTTTAATAAAACAATAAAATGATCACATCAATTTAATCATTACATGTAATTTATATGTATAATAATAATACTGCATAAGAACTTTGAGAACATTATGACTCTAAATAATAGAAAATAAAATTAATAGAATAAAGTACCATCAATTCCAGGCATTTCTATGACAGGACACAAATAAAACATTTAGTAAAATATTACATTTTCTTAGCAAAATTTATCTTAAATTAGATTTTCTTTTCAAAATATTCTTCATGTTTTAACTGGAGCTTGTTACTTTATTTATAGCTGTGTTATTTTATTTATGATTGTAAATTTCTTTTTACAACATACAATGTGTACTGCATACTGGAATCAAATACCTGAAGGGGCTGGAATCTTATGAATACACCCAGGACAACAGTGAAGAGAATCATGAACAAAAACATCGCAGTCCACACAGAAAACATTTTGGCACACAGAGCAAATATACACCTGCGGTAAATAGAAGAAAAGGGAATAAACAGATAATCTCTAAAAGTATACCACAGCACAGCTAAGAGACATTAAAATAGCTTTGCTCTTGTTAAATATCTAACTACTATGTTACTTTCAACGTACTAGTCTTAAATCTGAAGCTATTAATGTTTACACCAAAAGCAATCCATTAGAAATGAAGTAATGAAGGCCAGTAGGTGGCAGAGATTAAGGCGCTAGATCTCACATGGCCAGCTGCGTGGTTCAAGTCCTAGACCCAGCAGCTTAAAAAACACGCTAGACTTGTGTGTGCACAAAATCCCAAGAAGAGAATAGAAAAGGGATTGTGGTATGGCCATCCCTTCTGGTGGATAATTTCTTACTTTCCCTCTTTCTTTCTCCAAAGAGCGCACATGCCCTATAGTAAAAACAAAAAAAAAATTTTAAATAAAAAAATTTAAGAAAAAAGAAGAAAAAGAAATGAAGGAATGACTATACCCGAGTCTTTGTAGTCTCGTCTATTACAGAACACTCAATTTCTTAATTTTAAGCACTGTTTGAGGGAAGACGCATGCGCTTGAAACCAGTCCTAGACCTGAATGCTCACAGGTCACCTGACTCAATGAAAAAGAGAATCACAAAATTTAACTGATTTAGTTACTCTTAGGGAATGACCTCATAATTATGCAAGTTAGACTTTCAAGTAAGACTTTAAAAGATGTAGCAAATGACTCATGTAAGACAAATAAAAAG
Source organism: Tupaia belangeri chinensis (assembly GCF_000334495.1). Taxonomy (NCBI): domain Eukaryota; kingdom Metazoa; phylum Chordata; class Mammalia; order Scandentia; family Tupaiidae; genus Tupaia; species Tupaia belangeri. Next base: position 613,833 of record NW_006206975.1, read on the forward strand.
AAAAAACCTATTATTCTATCAGTATTACACACGCGAGTACCTGAGCCTCGGGATAAAATTTTCAGAAAGCCATCATACATGAATTTTTAAAAATCGCTACATCTCACACATGACTACTAAGGTTTCCATAATGGTTTCCCCCACAAAGGTTCATGGTTTGGAATGTGGTCCCTAGTATAAAGCAATAAAATGGCATAAGGCCTACTAAGTTAAGGCCTAGTAGGTGGTGATTGGATCACAGAGGGTAAGGTAAGCCCTTGTGAATGGATTAATGTCTGTCAAGATGAATGGAGTACTAGCTTTCATGAAAGAAGGTTAGTTTCCTAAGAGTGAATTGTTATATAAGGAAGCTGGCTACCCATCATTTAGCTTTCTCTGCATGTAACTACCATCCTCTCTGCTTCTGTTTGCTATGTTTGTAACATAGGCAGCCCAAGCAAGCCCTGGCCTTTGGACTTTTCAGCCAATACTGTGAGTCAAATAAACCTCTATTCTTTATAAATCATTCAGTTTCAGTTTTTCTGTAAGCAACATAACCGCGGACTAACAAATAAATAGAAGTAAAGACGATATATTCTTTTTCCTTTTTAAAAAATTCTCGCCAGAGGGCATGTATGCTTGCCAGAGACAAAGAGAGAGTGAGAAATTGAGAAAGGACCTCTCCGTGGCTCATGGTCATGCCACAATCCCTGCTAGTCTGCCTTTCTCTCCTTTAAAATTTTGGACATATGCACACATATGTATGCAAGATGTTCTTTAAGCTGCTGGGCTTGAACCACACCTGCTGGGCGTCAAGTCACACAACTGGCCAAATAGGGTCCAACACCCTTAACGACCAGGACATGGGCTGGCCCTGATGTATTATTGCCTTTTTAAAGTTTCTGCCATAGGCCACGTGTGCTCACTAGAGAGAGACAGAGAGGAAAAATGAGAAGTCACCCTCCCAAGGGGGAGATGGTCATACTGCAATATCCTGAGGTATTCTTTTTTTTAGAAGAGAGATTTTTACTATAGGGTGCGTGCACTTGCTAGAGAGACTGGAAGCGAGAAATCAGCCCCCAAGGCAGATGGCCACACCACAATCCCTTCTCCTCCAGTCTCCTGTTGGGATTTTGGGCACACATGCACATCCGCACAACATGAGTTTTAAGTCATGGGGTCCAAGACTCCAACTGCAGTGATGACATGAGAGTCCAACGATGTAACCATTACACCATCTGCTGGTCCCTCCTTAGGTATTCTTAAAGATTGTGAAACGTTTCAAAGAGTGACAGAGTAAGGACAAAGCTACTAGACTTAAGGCCTACCATAGTTGCTCCAGTCACTCAGGACCAGCAACAGCACGGTCGGTGGTGAGGAGCCTGCAGCGTTCTCCTGTTATTGCAATGAGCTTACCTCTCAACCTAAACCTTCCCTCAATGGAGTAACAGGAAAGTTAGTGAGGGTGAAACTCAAGTGGAGAATGAAGTATAAGGGCTACCTGGTATCTACAGATGGCTATATGCACATGTAGCTTGCAAATACAGAAAAATACATAGATGGAGCATTGTCTGGGTGAAGTTTTAGTAAGGTGTAATAATGTCCTTTATATCGGAGGTATTGAAGAAGAGGAAGATGGGACCAGCAGTTAGCATAATGGCTATGTTGCTGGACTCCCACTTAGTCGACCGCGGTTTGCGTCCCGGACCCGGTGGCTTAAAACTGAAGCCGGGCGCGCGTGCGTGCGTTTCCAAGATCTCGAGAGGAGAGTGGAGGAGAAAGGATTGTGGCGTGGCCATCCCCCCGGGGGGTGATTTCTCGCTTTCTATCTCTCTATCTCTCTCTGTCTTTCTGGCGAGCGCACGGACCCTATAGCAAAAACCTCTCCAAAAAAAGGGAAAAAAAAGAAGAGGAAGATGTGGAAATGAGAGAACAGCATCTTCTGTAATTATATATATATACATGTATATAAAACATATATATATAT
>NW_006206975.1:615885-623450 GCF_000334495.1 Tupaia belangeri chinensis
AGCCACCGGGTCCAGGACTTGAACCACGGTTGACTACATGGGAGTCCAGCAACATAGCCATTATGTCAACTGCTGGTCCCATTAATATATATATTTCTAGACAATAATTTTGTTTTGTTTTTCAGTTAAAAAAAGGATAAAGCTACTGATGTCAGAGGTATGTAAAATATCTTTTTTTTAAAATGTGAAAGTAGAATAAATAAGCAATACTTCTAGTTAACATTTTATACAGTTTATAGTTTTAATATGGACATGTAACTAAATTAATATGAATTAAAACTAGACAGTACTCTGTATTACTCACATCTGTATAAGTTTATATATTCGAATTGGTCCTCTTCAAATAATTTAAAAATACTGATATTATCTCATGGGTAGCCAGAAAAAAGACTTTTATGGCTATATGAACATGCAGCTTGCAAATACAGAAGAATACAAAGATGGAGCATTGTCTGGGCCTAGTGGTTAAAGCAGATGGAAGCTGGATCCCACATGGCCGACTATGCAGTTCAATTCCTGGACCTAGTGGCCTGACAAATATTCAGACTGTGTACGTGTCTGTGCCTAAAATCCCAAACGGAAGGAGAGATGGAGCAGAAAGGACTGTGATGTCACTGTTCTCCTGGGAGGTGCTTTTTGCTCTCCCTCTCTCTCTACCTAAAGTATATACTCTCTGGCCAAAAAAAGAAAGTATTACCTCATTGACACAATGGGGTAATCGCTTTCATCTGTGGCTATCTTAAATGATAACTTCAAAATGAGTATGACAGATCGTAAAATAGAGTATGAAGAAAAATTTTAATTATCTCCAAACTGAATACAATTCAACTTGAAAACTAAAAATATTAAAATATCTTTATAGCACAATTAGAAAACAAAATGATGAGGCCAGCAGGTGGCATAACGGTTAAGGCACTGGCTCCCATATGGCCTACTCCACAGTTCAAGTCCTGGACCACAGAGCTGGAAAAACATTCCAGTGTGTGTGCGTACGTGCCCAAAAGCCAGAGAGAAGGAACTGTGGCATAGCCATCCTCCCTGACAGAGGGGGGCATTTCTCCCTTTCCCTCTCTCACTGCTTTCTGCCTCTTTCCAGAGAGTGCCCATGTCCTACAGAAAAAAATCTAAAAGAAAATCAAAGCAGAATGATAAACCTATTTTTTTTTTTTTTTGGAGAGATTTTCACTGTAGGGTGCGTGCGCTCGCCAGACAGACAGAGACATAGAGACAGAAAGCGAGAAATCACCACCCAGGGGGGATGGTCACGCCGCAATCCCTTCTCCTCCATTCTCCTCTCGGGATCTTGGGCACGCACGCACACGCGCCCGGCGTGAGATAAACCTATTTTTTAAAACTATTTTGATTCCACTTTACTCTAGCTACTATAATTACATTTATGAGGAATAACCTAATAAGAGTCTGATCTTCAATAATTCATTGAAAACTCATTATGGTATAATTTTCTCAGTATTTCTTATACATTACTTAATATTTAAGAAGACAAAGAACTTACATGTTGGTCTTTCAATTCCCCCTGACATCCATAGCAAAATCTGAAAAAGAGTTTCAGAATAATTTAAGAGTTTACTTATTAAAACACTGAAAGAAAATATCAATAATGAAAATATTTTAATTAATAAGTAATTGTTTTTATACATGACTTTTAGGAAAAATATTATTAAAAATAATCTTTGATTATTAAAAATATCAATAATTTTTATGTTTTACTTTTTGCTCACCAGAATACAGAGAGACAGGGAGAGAGGGAGGGAGAAAAAGTGAGAAATCACTCCCCAGGTAGATGACCATTCCACAATCCCTTCTCGTTCACTCTCCTCTTGGGATTTTGGGCATGTGCACACACAGGCACCAATGTGATTCTCAAGCCAATGGGTCCAAGACTCTAATGGTGCGGTCAGCCATAATATCATCTCCTCTATTTCTCTCTCATTTCAGGATTTTGGGTACGTGCACACATGTGCCTGGTGTGTTTTTTCTAGGATTCAAATTGCTCAGTTGGTCCTGTGAGATCCAGCCACCTCAAACACCATGCTATTGGCATGCCCAGGAAATTATTATTATTATATTAACAGAAATAACTATTTTCACAAATAAAAAATTTCCAGGTACTGGATTAATTATGTTATGTCAGTCTTTCACTTACAGTGGTGTGCTAGAGCTGGACTGTACTTCCTCACAAGGGTCAACTGTTAAATAGTCTTCAATATTCAGAGTTTTGAAAACTGGTTATTAAATTGTTGGTACCTAGAGATCGGCCACAATGAGAAATCAGTAAATACTACCAGTCAAGGCTTTTTTTTTTTTTTTTTTTTCTTCTTTTTGTAGTTGATTTACTAGTATGGTTACCATACACAGGTGGATTTAAGAAAACAAACAGATCTGTTTTATAATGAGTCATTCCAGTCATAAGCAAGGAATTCTACATTTAATTTCCTAAATTAGAAGTAATTTTGCCCAGAGGCAGCAGATGGTATAATGGTTGCATCACTAGTCTCTCAAGTGGCTGACCATGGTTTGAGTCCTGAGCCCGGTGGCTTGAAAATCACACCAGGTGTATGTGTGTGCATGCCCGCCCAAGACCCCAGGAGAAAAATAGATTGCAGCTTGGCCATCCCCGCTAGGGGTTGATTTCTCACTTTCCCTCTTACTGTCTCTGACTCTCCACAAAGCATATATACCCTAAGGCTAAAACCTCTTTAAAAATAAAAAAAAGTAATCTTGCTCAAGTTAATATGACTACTTTTTATAAGGCAGTAAAAATCTATTCAAACATATATTTACCATATACAACAAATAAAGTAAATAAAACTCACATACCTTTCTCCATTATATTCTTCTAGGAGAATTTCTTGAAAAGCATCCAGAGGAAATAAGTGATGGTAAGACCGTGCCAAATGGGGAGCAGAAACCAAAGTGAGACCTAACATACACAACAGAAAGACACATTCAATAGTCTATACCTCATAAACACAGAGGCTAAACAGCCAAATGATGTAACTTAGGTAAATATTTTCAAAATTTTTTGGATTTGCAGGTATTCATTTCTCTAGTTTACTCCTGGTCACAAAAGGAGATTCCAGGATGTTGTCTTAGTTCTGTCACTGTGTCACCTCTCATGGCCTGTCACACACATATACACACACGTACATATGCACATATGGCCTCAAAAAGTTCATGGAAAATATTTATTATGAAAAAACTGCATGTATTCTAATATTTCTTGTTCCAAAATAAACTTACACTTTAATACCATTTTCAATGAACTTTTAAAAGTCGCTTCACATATATGTGTGCATGTGTAAATGAAATAAAATCCTAGATAGTTCTATTACTTTCTTCATTTTATTTATGTATTTATTTTACAAAGGTAAGACCTAGGAAACTGTCTACTAGATCTATTGCATTTCCTTCAAAGAATAAACTTTTTTTTCAGAAAGAGAATCAGGAAACACTTTTAGAATACCCTATTCATTCTTGAAAGTGGAGTACTGGACACTTATTTTAAAAGATTATTATTTCTCTTCGCATAGATTAAATCCAGAAACAGGGAGAACTCAATATTTACCTTTATTTCAGCAGCAATACAGATAAAGAGTTATTAAAAACTGATTTACTAAATAATGGTTTCTTACCACATATTTTACATTCAACAGGAAGCTCACAGTACTTCGCTCGACACTGTGGGCAGAAATAGCCTCCTAATGTAAGTCCTGGCTCAGTATTGCTATCCAAATGCCTGTGGGGGAAAAATTACTTTAAAATGGTAATATATAAAGATGTGTAAAGTTAGAACTATAAGGAAATATGTTACCTTGAGCTTAAATAATTTAGAGAAAGAAATTAAAAATGTAAAAATATCACTAACAACTTCAAGATCTTTACTTACGCCATGCTGAAAGAAGGTTTTGCATCTTGATCAGACAAAGAAGCAATGGTGTGTTGAGGAAATCCTTCATAGAAGAAAATGTATTATTTTCTTTTCCCAAGCAAAGAGTAGAATTCTAGGACTAAGAACCTAAAAACAGTCCTATCAGAAAGCCAACAAAGTTGTATAAAACCTCTCTTTCCTGTCACATAGATATGATTATATAGTCTAATAAAAGTGACTACAATTCTAAGCTACAATAAAAAATACACTAAATGTGGGGAAAATCTGACCATATATATACAGACTCTAAAGTTTATATTTTCTAAATTAGTAACAATTAACATTGCATCAAATTTTTTCATATAACTTTGAAAATAGTTTTTGACATAACTGAAACACCTGATTTTACTATTTAAGCATATATGTCCATGTTTAAAATTTTGGAATGTCTAAACTATTCATTTAGCTTGTTTTCTATATATAATTTTAATTTTGAAAATAAGAAAAACAGAAACCATTAGAAAAAATTTCATTACCTAAGAATTTAAAATCTGGTGCTGGCAGGTGGTGTGGTGGTTAAGGGTCCTGAACTCCCATATGGCTAACTGTGGTTTGAGTCCCAGACCTGACAGCTTGCTTTCTCATTTTCCCTCTTTCTCTCACTGTCCCCTGTCTAGTCAAATTAAAATAAATAAATAAAGTTAAATAAAATAATTCTTAAAAAGAATTTAAAATCTACCTACACATCAAAACAAATTAAGTAAAATGAATAAAGGTAAAAGTAAATACCCAACAGAGGGACTAGCAGTTGGTATAATGGCTATGTTGTTGGACTCCCATACAGTCGACCGCAGTTTGAGTCCCAGAACCGGGGGTTTAAACTCATGTTGGGCGCTTGTGTGTGTGTGCCCTAGATCCTGAGAGGAGAATGGAAGAGAAGGGACTGTGCCGTGGCCATTCCCCTGGCGGGTGATTTCTCACTTTCTATCTCTGTGTCTCTCTGTCTTTCTGACGAGCACACATGCCCTATAGTAAAAACCTCTCCAAAAAAAAAAAAAAAATCCAATGGAAAAATATTTGCATCAGGCGACTTAGAAGGAATTGATCCTCCTAAAGGATCAATCTAACAAAATTCATTTGGAAAATAAATTTGGCCAGTGGGTGGTATGGTGGTTAAGGTGGCTGGATCCCATATGGCTGACTACCTGGTTTGAGTCCTAGACCCAGTGAAAAACACACCAGGCCGATGTACATGTGTGCTCCAAATACCCCGAGAATGGAGAAAGGACTGCAGTTGGCCATCTTCCCTGGGGAATGCTTTCACTTTCCCTCTCTATTTCTCCCGTGAGCATACGTACCCTATAGCAAAACTTTAGAATAAATAAATAAAAATAAAAGAGAGAAAAAAAATTATAAGTTTAAATCATAACTTTAAAACATGCTAGAGGGGCCGGCATGTGGCACGGTGGTTGGCGTGCTGGACTCCCACTTGGCCAACTATCATTCAAGTCTCAGATCTGGTGGCTTGCTTTCTCACTTTCCCTCTCTTTCTCTCACTCTGTCCCTTTCTGGTCAAATTAAAATAAATAAAAAAAGTTAAAAAAAAAAAAAAAACATGCTAGAGAGGGGCTGGCATGAGGTGTAGTGGTTAGGGAGCAGGACTCCCACATGGCTGACCATGGTAAGAGCCCTATGGTTTTAACCGTAACAATATAGAAAGCTAGTAGAGTTCTCTGAGTGACAAGATTATAGGTAGTTTTGATTTTTTTTTTTACTTCTTTGTATTTTCTAAAACTACTTTAACAAACTTTTTTTTTTTTTTGGAGAGATTTTTGCTAAAAGGCACATGTGCTCACTGGGCAGACAGACAATGACAGAAAGACAGAAAATGAGAACTCACCCCCAGGGGGGATGGCCATGCCACAGTCCCTTTTCCTCCATTTTCCTCTTGGGACTTTGGGCATGCACACATACGTGTCCAGCATGAGTTTCAAGCTGTAGGGTCCAGGACTCAAACCATGGTCAACTATGTGAGAGCCTAATGCATTAAGTACTACATCAAACATTTTTTAAAAATAAAAAATTTAAGGTAAGACAATTTTTAAGTGCTAAAATAATGCACAAAAATCAAAAGCCTTGTTTGAGCCAAGAATATATATTTTAAATAATCTATTTTAAAATAACAACATAAACACTTACCCATACGAATAAGTGAGCATTCAGAACTTGAGACAGCAGGAGGAGGACTAACATGATGTGTCAGCAACTCTTTGTAATGACTTTCATCTAAAATAACATGGTATGTACCTAGCGAGAGAAAAAGTAAAAGAAAAAATCAGTTTTGCAGACGTAATGAACTATGACTTCTATGTAATTATGTAAGATGTTTTATCATCTGAAAATATGTATTTTCAAAAATAACAATTGTAGCTAAATTATCTTTTTCTAAAACTTTAAAGGCTATCTAAATCAACTTTTCTAGGAGTTACTATAATTATTATTTAACTAAATCCAAATTATAAAATCTTTACAAAGTATTACATCTAGCTTTCTAAGAGTTGTAATGCTTCCTTTAAACACTTGCATGATTTCTTAAAGAATCAATGTCATATTTAAGATAACTGCTCATATTCTGACTACCAGATATGAATTAAGTTTAGCAGATTAAAACAACCTAATTTAACTAATAAATTATTTCTTACACAGTAATTATTAATAAATACCGAAGATACTAGATATATACCACCAGTTTCACGAGCAAGCACGGTGCAGACCCGAACCTCTGCAGACAATCCAATAACAGACACTCTAATTTTAGCTGCCTTTAGAGTCTTCGTAAAAATCCAAGTAAAGAGTTTGAGGGGAAAAAGAAAAGAATTTAAGAATTAAAATATTTGGAAAATAAAAAGTACGCTAAAAATGAGTGATAATTTCACACAGAATTATCTTTAGAGTGATTACTGCAGTTTTGATTTATTTGCTCTACCTTGATTAGATCATAAATATTAGATGGATCACAAGTTGTAAGGCTGCTGAAGATGATTAGGACTTCTCGACTTGTATGTCCAGGCATGTGTCTAAACAAAGATAAATAAAATACACTCCAATTAAGTATAACAAATTATACTATCGAAAAATTTACTGAGAAAGACAGGACACATGGTTTACATATTTAGTCTATACAATACCTCATTTGTTTTGATATGGTAAGGAAATGAATTGTTAGTGTATATTAAACTTGATTGTACATGTTTCTAAAATGAGATGCACACTTGAAAAAAATTATTCATGGGGTCAGCAAGTGGCGTGATGGTTAAGGCACTGGAATCCTACATGGCTGATCGTAGTTTGAGTCCTAACTCTGCCGATTTGCTTTCTCCCTTTCCCTTTCTCTCTCTTTGTCTCTCTGTGGTAATTTGTTTCCTGCAGCAAATTAAAAATAATAATAATAATATTTGTGCTTTGCAGCAAATTAAAAATAATAATAATAATAATAATAATAAATAAAATTAAAATTTCTTAACAAAAACTATTCATTGACTAATTTGATAAATACTTGTTGAGGACTCTCCTAAGTTCTAAAGACTGTGATAAATTAGATCCATGAGGTTCTTTTTTTTCTTTCTTTTTTTTTTTTTTTTGGGGAGGTTTTTTTCTATAGGGCGCGGGCCCCGCC
>NW_006206975.1:623558-657897 GCF_000334495.1 Tupaia belangeri chinensis
CACACATGCCCGACGTGAGTTTAAGCCACCAGGTCCGGGACGCGAACCACGGTCGACTATGTGGGAGTCCAGCGACATAGCCATTACGCTAACTGCTAGTCCCCATGAGGTTCTTGATATTGTAAAGCTTATACTGTAGTAGATTTGTTTCAAAGTCTAAAGTGTACATTGAGAAGTATAACGACGTCATATGGATCAACTTTAAGATGTGTACCTGTGGGACCAGCAGGTGGAGTAACGGTTACGTCACTAGACTCCCACAGAGCAGACCACAGTTTTTGAGTCCTGTTCTTGGCAGGCTGAAACATGTGGGGAGCATGTACATGAATGCCCAAAATTCCAAGAGGAGAATGGAGAAGGGATTGTGCTGTTGCCATCCCTTCTCAGGGGCGACTTCTCACTTTCTGTCTCAGTCTCTCTGGTGAGTGCATATGCCCTATAGCAAAAATATCTCTTAAAAAGAAAAGATGTGGGGAACCAGCAGTTAGCGTAATAGCTATGTCACTGGATTCCCACGTAGTCAATCACAGTGGCTTTTAAACTCACGCCAGGCGCGTGTGCGTGCGTGCCCAAGATCCCGAGAGGAGAATGGAGGAGAAGGGATTGCGGCGTGACCATCCCCTCTGGGGGGTGATTTCTCACTTTGTCTCTATGTCTCTCTCTGCCTGGCGAGCGCACGCGCCCTATCCAAAACCTCTCCCCCCCCAAAAAAAAAGAAAAGAAAAGATGTGTACTTATGGCTTAAAAACAGTAATGCTGGGCCAGCAGGTGGTATGGTGATTAAGGGCGCTGAAGTCCCACATGGCTGACTACAGTTTGAGTTCCAGACCAGGCTTCTTGCTTTCTCTCTCTCTCTCTTGCCTGTGTTCTCTCTGTCCCTCTCTGGTCAAAATTTAAAGATATATAATTAAATGGGTAAAATAATTCTTAAAAACAAAACAAATCAAAACACAGTAATGCTTTTTTAAGACTATAACCTCAGGGACCACAGTTGGCGTGGTGGTTAATGTACTGGACACTCCCACATGGCTGACCATGGTTTGGCCCAGAACTGGTGGCTTGCTTTCTCATTTTTTCTCTCCCTCTGGTCAAATTAAAAGAAATGAATGAATAAATAAAATTAAATAGTTATTTAAAAAATCTAGTTTTAGAGACCAGCAGTTGGCATAATGGCTATGTTGCTGGACTCCCATGTAGTCAACTGTGGCACGAGTCCCAGACTCGGTGGCTTAAATTCATGCCTGGTGCATGTGCGTGTTTGCCTAAGATCCCGAGAGGAGAATGGAGGAGAAGGGATCATGGCGTGGCCATCCACCCTGGGGGGCGATTTCTCACTTTCTGTCTCTCTGTCTCTGTTGTTGACCGCGGTATAAGTCCCGGACCTGGTGGCTTAAATTCATGCCTGGTGCATGCGCATGTGTGCCCAAGATCCTGAGAAGAGAATGGAGGACAAGGGATTGTGGCCATCCCCCCAGGGGGGGTGATTCCTTGCTTTCTGTCTCTCTGTCTCTGTTTTCCTGGCGAGTGCACATGCCCTACAGCAAAAACCTCTCCAAAAAAAAAAAACAAAAAAAAAACCTAGTTTTTTTTTTAAAGACTATAACCTCTTGTTCAGAATCATAATAATCATAAACTTTAATCTCATGGGTAATTTAATTAAATGATAGTTTGTGGGGTTTCAAGATGTGGTGAGCTGTTTTCTGCCATACTAAAGAAGGATTTCCATGCTATTGGAACAATTTTATCAGTTATAGCTTTCCTGCTTGTATTTCTTTTTAACTGCTATATTCTCAGCTCCCACTTGTAGATACTATCATGCTTGTTTCCCTTCTGATGTATAGAACTTCCTTCTCATCTACTTCAAACTAGAAAAACATTATATGAAGGTATAAAGTCTGAGTAAGGGCAGACTAGCAACAGATAAACGTAGAGGCATTACAACCATACTGAATATTTCCTTTGATATCTTAGCAATATCCCACACCGTTGAAATTACTAGAAAAGTATACTATTAATTTACAGACACTATAAATTAATAATTGCTAATAAAACTACAGCAATCTCATAACAATAATACACTAAGATCCATATTTAATCAATTTTAGTAAAACATTTTTCATCAATATATTTCCTTTGAACTCCTGAGAATGCTTACAGCTTTTTAAAAATTACTTATTTAATTTACTTATTGTTATTTTTTTTTTCATGTGAGTTTTGCCAGAGAAAGACAGTAAGAGAGAGAGAGTGAGAAAGCAAGCTGTCAGGCCCAGGACGTGAACCATGGTTGGTCATGTGGGAATTCCAGCATGGTAACCATCATGCCACCCGTTGGCCCCAAGAATGCTTACAGTTTTAATTATACAGTATCTTTTTAAATCTTTGAGGATATACCTAACTACTAAAATGCAAAGTAAAAAATACCAGTAAAAATCATATTCAACATCATAAATGACATTAACATATTTTTCTTCCCTAATAATTCTGTTATACCTGGGTTTATAAAGACTCCTATTGACATATTGCTATTTTTTTTTTTTTTGAGAGGTTTTTGCTATAGGGCATGTGCGCTCACCAAAAGACAGAGACAGAGAGACAGAAAGCAAGAAATCACCCCCTGGAGGGATGGCCACGCTGCAATCCCTTCTCTTCCATTATCCTCTCAGGATCTTGGGCATGCACGCATACGTGCCCAGTGTGAGTTTAAGCCATCAGCTCTGAGACTCAAACCACGGTAAACTACTTGGGAGTTCAGCACCATAGCCATTACGCTAACTGCTAGTCCCAACATATTACTATTTCAATTTAACTCGTTCAAAAAACTAAATCAGGACACCCGGTGGCATGGTGGTTAAGGCAGTTGGATCCCATATGGCTGACACGCAGTTTGGATCTAGACCCAAAAGCTTGAAAAACCACACCTGGGCGCACAGTGCATGCCTAAAATCTCGAAAGGAGGGAGAAATGTAGAAGGGATTGTGGTGTGACCATTCCTTTTAGGGGGGTTCTTTCTTACTTTCCCTCTCTCTGTTTCTCTATGACGAGTGCATGCACCCTCTGGCAAAATCAGAAAAAAAAAAAGAAAGAAAGAGGAAAGAAACAATTTCTGAATCAGCTGTAAATAATTAATGCAAAATACTAACTTTAGAGTTTGCATAGCCATGCTTAAGGAATTATAAAGAGATGGCTCTCCATGGCAGGTCATATCTACAGCTTTCTTCAAAGATGTTATGTGCTTTCTTGGATTGCCTAAAATAGAAATGAAATAATCTACTTTCAGTAAAATCCTATAAATACATAAATAATAAAAATTAAGTCCCTTATAAAATTAACATATCTAAAATCTCAATTTACACATATTCTATTTGCTATTAAACATAAATTACATTACCTATTTTTTCCTACTTAATAATTTTGTTATAGCTGCAGTGACAAAGATTCATATTCACATATTACTATTTTTTTAAAGAATTATTTCATTTATTGTTATTATTTTTTAATTTGCTATAGGGTACATGTGCTCACCAGAGTGAGACAGGGAAAGAAAGAGAAAGCAAGTGAAGAAAAGTGAGAAAACAAGCTGTCAGGTTCAGGACTTGAATCACAGTCAACCATGTGGGAGTCTAGCACCTTAACCACCACACTACCTGCTGCTCCCAACAATTACCATTTCAATTTAACTCATTCATAAAACTTCTGAATCAGTGTGCTCAGCAGAGTAAGGGATAAGGGGGTCTGAATAACACCCCTAGGAGAGATGGCCCCACCACAATCCTTTCTCTTCCATTCTCCTCTCAGAATTTTGGACATGCACGCACATGGGCCCAGCACATTTTTCAAGCCAGTGGGTCAGGGACTCCACCTGTAGTCAGCCATGTGGAATCCAGCTGCCTTAACCACCATGCCAATGGCTGGCCTCACAATTTATATTTTTGGCACACTGCTTTTATTAGAAATGTTTGGTGGATAGTTTAACATTAAACTGAAAAACAATACAAATAATAGTTTTGTTTTTTAGATTTTTGTCACAGATTTTTTTTCACTCACTGGAAAAAGAGAGACCTTGAGAGAGAGGGAAAGCTTCCTTTCTCCTCCATTATCTTCTCAGGATCTTGGATGCATTTGCACAGGACCTGGAGTGTTTTTCAAGCTGTCAGGTCTGGGACTCAAACTGTGAATTGGCCATGTGGAATCCAATGCCTTAACTACCATACCACCTGCTGCCTCTTGGCTAGCGCACACGTATGCATACACACATAAAAATATATATTTTAAAATAAGGATATTTGGGAACCAGCAGTTAGCATAATGGCTATGTCGCTGGACTCCCATGTAGTCGACCGCAGTTCGCATCCTGGACCTGGTGGCTTAAAACTCACGCCAGGCGCGTGTGCGTGCATGCCCAAGATCCCGAGAGGAGAATGGAGGAGAAGGGATTGCGGCGTGACCATCCCCTCTGGGGGGTGATTTCTCGCTTTCTGTCTCTCTGTCTGGCGAGCGCACACACCCTATAGCAAAAACCTCTCCAAAAAAAAAAAAAAGGATATTTTAGCTTATGATAAAATATTATATTTCACTTTATTATTTTTTAAATAATTATTTATTTACTTATTTATATTTTGACCAGAGAGGGACAGAGTGAAAGAGAGAGAGGGGGAAAGTGAGAAAGCAAACTGCCAGGTCCAGCACTCTTAACCATGACGCTATCTGCTGGTCTTGATATTATAAAATGTTAACTTACAGTGCATAACTTCTTACTCCAAGTATTTCCACATTTCATTATTTAAGACCAGTATTTTTGGGGGACTAGCAGATGGCATAATGGTTACATTGCTGGACTCCCAAGTAGTCAACTGCAGTTTGAGTCCCAGACCTGGCAGCTTAGAACTCACACTGGGTGTGTGTGGGCAAGATCCTGAGAGGAGAATGGAGAAGAGACTGCAGTGTGGCCATCCTCCCTGGGGAGCAATTTCTTGCTTTCTGTCTCTCTGGCAAGCACATGTGTTCTATAGCAAAAATCTCTCTAAAAACAAAAAAAGAGCAGTATATTTTCACATTTTAGTATCTCTGAAATCAGCATGTGTATTGTCATTGGCAGCCAGGTAGCACCTGGGAAATAGTTGTCATTATCTGCTCATCTGTGTATCTACAAACAGGTCTTCATATATTATTTGCTTTAATTGTATTAAATACACTGTGCTATTCATGCTGAGTTTGTCATGCAAGATGTTTTTAGAAAAAGTTTTAATACAAAGGTTTTATTTATTTATTTATTGATTGATTGACTGATTGGAGAGGTTTTGCTATAGGGCACGTGCGCTTGCCAGACAGACAGAGACAGAGAGATAGAAAGCGAGAAATCACCCTCACCCGGGGGAGATGGCCACACTGCAATCACTTCTCCTCCATTCTCCTCTCAGGATCTTGGGCATGCACACATAGGCATGCACACACATGTGCCTGCCGTGAGTTTAAGCCTTCAGATCAGAGACTTGAACCACAGTAAACTACATGGGAGTCCAGCAACGGAGCCATTATACCAACTGCTAGTCCAAAAGGTTGTATTTTAAGATAGAGAGGCACGGAACAGGTTGGTCCTGCTGCCTAATCGTTAAGGTAGCCAGATCCCACCTGGTCAACTGTGTAAGCAGTTTGAGTCCTAACCCCAGCAACCTGAAAAACACAATGAACATGTATGCATGCATGCCCAGCAAGAAATGGAGGAGAAGGGATTGTTGTACGACTGTGCTCCATTGCAGGTGCTTTCTTCCTCTCCTACTCTTGTCTCTCTCTGGCAACTGAACGTGCTACATGACAAAAAAGAAAAAAAAAATAGAAAGGCATGGAACAAAGCAGTGAGATATAAACCTGTGACTAGTGAAGTAAACATTTATTGAAAAAATATCTGCAATTCTGTATTTTTCCTGGGGGAAGAAAAGAGCTTTATGAGACCTAAGAAAGAAAGATTCCTACAGATGGACAAAGCTGTTATCTTCTTTTACTAAAATAACATTTTAAAAGATTGTCTATCTCATGCTGAACAACACAAGTGAAGAGAAGAGAAATACCCAAACCCTTTATAGGTTAAGAGATGCTAAACCACCAAAAACTGGTATAACTCATGTATCGTTTGATATCATGTCAAAGTTTAACTGCTAGGACTTTTCCTTCTTGTTGGCTTATAAAAATAAAGATATCCTGAGGCTAGCACAGTAGTGGATAAGGTGCTGGACTCCCAAATGGCCAACTGTAGTTTGAATCCTGGACCCAGTGGTTTGAAAATCATGCCAGGCACGTGTGTGCATGCATGACCAAAATCCTGACAGGAGAACAGAGGAAAGAAGAATGGCAGTATAGCAATCCTCCCTAGGAGGTGATTTCTCACATTCCTTCTATCTCTCTCCAGTGAGTGCATGTGCTCTGTGTAAAAACTAATCTAATAAAATAAAATAATCTTATAATTGATGGACTCTTATTAATATTTTCTATTTTAACACTCTCTTCCTAACTATTGATAACCAAATACCATTAGGGCCAGCCTTGTGGCCTCGTGGTTGAGGGAACCAGATCCCAAATGGCCCACCATGCAGTTTGAGTATGGCTCTGGAGTCTTAAAAAACACATCAGGATGCAGAAAAGGAGGAGAAAGGACTGTAGGGTGACCAAAGGCCACGGAAGGGTGGTTTCTCTTTCACTTAGTCTTTGAGGAGTACATGCATACTCTAGCATGCATGCACAAACAAACAAACAAACACACACACACTTTTCACCTAACAGAAAAGCTACCAGAGAATGAAGTCATACAAACTCAGAACCCTCAAAAATTACATGTGGCTGGGACAAGCAGTTAGCGTAATGGCTATGTGCTGGACTCCCATGTGGTCGACCGTGGTTCGAGTCCCAGACCCAGTGGCTTAAAATTCAAGCCGGGCACGTATGTGTGCGTGCCCAAGATCCCGAGAGGAGAATGGAGGAGAAGGGATTGTGGCGTGGCCATCCCCCTTGGGGGATGATTTCTTGCTTTCTGTCTCTCTGTCCCTCTCTGGCTGTCTGGAGAGTGTACATGCCCTATAGCAAAAACCTCTCCGAAAAAACCCAAAAAACAAAAAACATGTGAAATCAGCCCACCTCTGAACATAAGTCAGTAATTTTCCTTCTGCACTTTAGTTTGATTTTGTTTTTCAGTTACTTGCCACTAAATTTCTTGGATCACTGCAGACTGATATACATTTCATTCCTTACTGCCATTGTAAAAAACTATTAATAAATTATTTCCTTTAAATGCCTTAATGAAAATGAAAGGTTGAGAACTATATTTTAGGAATAGTGTCTTTTGCAGGCAATATAATACTGGTGAAAGAAATCTGTAAAAGCACATATACCAAAGGAAATAAAAATTGACATTATTATTATTTTTTTCTTCTTGCTATTGGGTGGATGAACTGACCAGAGAGAACGAAAGTGAGAAATCACCGTCCCCCCAGGGGGGATGGCCACACCGCTATTCCTTCTCCTCCAGTCTCCCCTTGTGATTTTGAGTATATAGACACGTGTACCTGGCATGATTTCAAGTCACCAGGTCTGGAACTAAAACTGCTCAGTTGTCCATGGGCGATCCAGCACCTTAACCACCACGACACCAGCTGGCCCACCATTATTTTTTAGGAGACTAAAATTCATTTTTCATATATTTTGCTCTTTACATATTTAACTTTTTTTTTGGGGGGGAGAGATTTTCGCTATAGGGCACATGTGCTCGCCAAACAGAGAGAGAGAGACATAGAGACAGGAAGCGAGAAATCACCCCCCAGGGAGGATGGCCACGCTGCAATCCCTTCTACTCCATTCTCCTCTCGGGATCTTGGGCACGCATGCACATGCGCACAGCGTGAGTTTTAAGCCACCCGGTCTGGGACGCAAACCGCAGTCGACTACGTGGGAGTCCAGTGACATAGACATTACACTAACTGCTGGTTGCCTACATATTTAACTTTTTAAAAAACTTTTAAGATTATGTGAATTTTAAGAAATGGTTACTGGCCAGCCTGTAGCCTTATGGTTAAGGGAGCCAGATTCTAATTGCATGGTTTGAGTCCTGGACCCAGCAGTTTGGAAAATATGCATGTGTGTGTTTGCCCCAAATCCTGAAAGGATGGAGAAGTAGAGGAAAATAACTGAGGTATGATCACATCTCACTGGGGCTGCTTTCTCCCTCTCTCCCTGGTGAGCAAACATGCCTTCTGGAAATAAAAAAAAAAAAAAGAATGGTTACAATATATATATATATATTTTTTGAGAGGTTTTAGCTATAGGGCGAGACAGAGAGACAAAAAGCGAGAAATCACCCCCCCCTCCAGGGCGGATGGCCATGCCACAATCCCTTCTCTTCCATTCTCCTCTCGGGATCTTGGGCACAAATGCACATGCACCTGGTATGAGTTTAAGCCACCAAGTCTGGGATTCGAACTGCGGTCGACTACATGGGTGTCCTGCCACATAGCCATTACGCCAACTGCTGGTCCCTATAATACTTTTATTTTAATATTTTTGGGATAAAAACATATAGCTCTTAAACAAAGACATTTACACTCAAGGTAATACTATTCACCACTCGGCGGAACTTAATTTAGAACACTTACAATTTTTTTAAAGAATCATTTATTTATTTGATTTATTATTATTATTATTATTATTATTATTTAAATGGGTTATAGGGCACATGCACTCATAAGAGAGGGAAAGTGAGAGGGCAAGCTGCCAGGTCCAGGACTCGAGCCACGGCTAGTCATGTGGGAGATCAGTACCTTAATCGCCATGCCACCTGCTGGCCCCTAGAAACCTTAATCTTATGTAGAACTTAATTTAGAACACTTCATCTTAGATCCCAAGTTTAAGGGGGGAGGGGTGTTTAATAGGGTGTTTCTACTAGAAAGCATAGAGGAAGCCTTCACCTTCACTTTACTTACTATGCAGGCATAGGAACAGTTACAAGGTCGAGTAAATAAAACAAAGTCCTTGAGTCCTATAAAGGTAATTTTATGCATACCTGAGAGTTCAGTCAGTTTTTCAGCTCTCTTACTCTTAGTTACAATTATTCCGATCTCAAAATAAAAACAAAAATGATTGTTAATATAACAAATTATTTTCTCTTAAGAATTGATATAACTTTTAGGTCATCAGAAAAGTCATGACATATTTTCCTATGGTTTTTCTTTGCAAAAAGGTGTCATGACCTTTCTAATAACCCAGTAAAATAAAATAGTACCTATATAAAGATAAAAGCAACATGCTTTTTCTCACGGTGTTTTTGACAAATAAATTTAGCTATGACTTCGCCGTACATTGTTTAACTTTTAGAGTTATTTTGCTTTTCATTGATAAGTGTTTCAGAAGCTAGTACACAAGCTGGATCACTTGATAACTCACAAGATATATGCCCTGTTTTTTAAAACTAAATTTTGCAGCAAAATAAGAACCTAATAATGAATTCTATCACTTTATCTACATACCTGACTAATAGGATTTTGGTCAAAATATTCTTCTACGAAGTATTCCAACAACTGTTTAAAGAAAACAAAAGATAAATACCAGATAAGGACAAAATAAGGACCACAGAGAACATGTCTGATTAATGTTTTGTGAAACTTATTTGTCAAACATCACTTCTTATGAAAGTTTATAGATTTAAAAAAAAATACTACGTAGTAAAAACATTAAACAGTAAAAACCTTAGTTTGAAATGGTGGGTGATGAGACTTGAGCAAGGTTTTAATTATGAACATGTCAAAAACAATCTAAACAAGGAAGAGATGCAATGAAGACGGAGATGGGGGAATGAACAGAACTGAGGAGGGTTCCGATATGTTTGTATGATTCAAATAAGTCAAAGAATAATGAAGATTCGATTTAAAAAAGGGATAACTGGGACCAGCAGTTAGTGTAGTGGCCATGTCACTGGACTCCTATGTAGTTGACTGCGGTTCGAGTCCCAGACTTGGTGACTTAAAACTCACGCCAGGCCCATGTGCATGCGTGCCCAATATCCCAAGAGGAGAATGGAGGAGAAGGGACTGCGGCGTGACCATCCCCCCAGGGGGTGATTTCTCACTTTCTGTCTCTTTGTCTCTGTCTGCCTGGCAAGCGCACGTGCCCTATAGCAAAAACCTCTCCAAAAAAAAGGGATAACTGACAAAGCAAGATACTGACTTGAGTGGAAGCATGGAAATTAAAGACAATTAGCTATTGTGGGTTGTCAGAAAAGTCATGACATATTTTCCTTCACAAAAATGCATCATGAATTTTCTTTAATTATTTTATTCAACTTTACTTATTTATAATTTGACCAGAGAGGGACAGAGTGAGGCGGGAGGGAATGAAATAGCAAGCTGCCAGGTCTGGGACTCAAACCGGGGTCAGCTATGTGGGAGTCCAGCACCCTTGACCACCACGCTACCTGCTGGCCCCACATCATACTTTTCTGACAACCCAATATTTTTATTTTTTATTTCCCTAAATGATCTGGCAGCACTCTAGTTATTATTGCTACTGTTTTAGCTGCCAGAGAGAAAGAGAGACAGAGAGAAAGAGGAGAGAGAACCCCTCAGTGGGCATGGTCACACCAAAATCCCTTCTCCATTTCTCCATTGGTTAGTATTTTGGTCATTATTAACTAAAAAAAATAAAGTACTATTGAAGGGCCAGCCCTGTAGCACAGTGGTTAAGTGCTATGTGGACAGAGGTGAATCCCACATAGCCAACTAGAGTTTGAATTCTGCTCCAGGGGCCTTGAAAAATATGCTGGGTGCATGTGAATGTGTGCCCAGGATCCTGACAGGAAGGAGGAAAAAAGGAAATAGGATTATGGCACGACTCAGGCCTATTGTGCGGTTGTGGGGAACTCTATCTTTCTTTCTCTACCTATATACACATATACACATATGTCATTCTCTTTCTCTGGCATGTGCGCATGTCCTCTGGCATTAAAAAAAATTGTATTCTTAATTTTTTCTTTTCTTTCTTCTTTGTTTTTTTTTTTTTTTGAATTCAGTGTCCTTCCACACATTTAGTGTAAATTTAAATGATTTTACTACACCTTTAAAGTACATGTCAGTCTGTTTGGCTTTAAGTCTTGGTCCTCCATTGTTCTTGATCCATCTACTACCACATAAAGGTGGCGCATCTACCAAAAAAATTAAATAAATAAAAACAACAAAAAGGACATTTTACCAAGAAGTAAAAATGGCACTTAATATTCATATATTCCATGATTATTTTGAAATATACTCTTTTAAAAGGTTTACTGTTTACTACTGTTTATTCTATCAAGCCAGAAAATTTCTCTAACCCAAGCTAGTTGTGTATTGGTAAAATAACAACATACCATTCCAAGTCGAACTTGTCCATGATGTTCAAATACTCTGTTAAAATTACACAAACATTTTAACAGAATACCATATACTATCAAAAATCAATACAACTTTCCAACTAATCTACTTTTAATGAAGTAATTTATTAACTTATGGAATACACACGATCAGGCATTGTGGAGATCTCCTAAAGAAGATCTCCCCACTGAGGCAAGGCTAGATTGCTAGATCTTCCCCTCTATTCAGAAGATTTCAGGTCAGTTAACCTGAAAGCTGAAATGAGGTCCTGAGGAGTGGTTATATGTGGAGAGAAAAGCTTGTCACACACTTAGGAACAGTTTACATACCTTTTCCTCTTTGCCTTAAAGAGAATGTCTTCAATTGTAGCTTTAAGTGATCCAGATTCATCTTCTTTAAGAATTTCCCTATAAGCAGTAATTATTTTTTTAAAAAAGATAAGCTAAACATGTTAATGAAAGAAATTAAAAGACCAGCATATGAATGCTCAGAGGCATTACTAATACAACCTTAAACTGTAAGCAACCCAGATGACCATCACTGATGAGTGAATAAAAATGCAGTATAACTACAGAACAGAATACTTACTATTCAGGGACCAGCAGTTAGTGTAATGGCTATGTTGCTGGACTCCCATGTAGTCGACAGTGGTTCGTGTCCTGGACCCGGTGGCTTAAAACTCACAATGGGCGCGTGTGCGTGTGTGCCCAAGATCCCGAGAGGAGAATGGAGGAGAAGAGACTGTGGCATAGCCATCCCCGCTGGAGGGTGATTTCTCGCTTTCTGTCTGTCTCTGTCTGTCTGGCAAGCACACGCGCCCTATAGCAAAAACCTCTCCCAAAAAAAAAAAAAAGAATACTTACTATTCTATTCAGCAATAAAAAAGGAATGAAGCACTAATACATGCCACAATGCAGATATGCCTTGGGAAATGATACGTTAAGTGAGAGCCAGACACAACAGACTGCATATAATTACATTTATGTTAAGTGTCCAAAGAAAGCAAATCTATAAAACAAAATAATTAGTGGTTGCCCAGGGGTGGAGGCTGGAATATAATTCATTGTAAATGGGCATGAGAGATCTTATTCAGGTGGTTAAAATATTCAGCAACTGGTTTACGGTGATGATGTGCAATTCAATAAATTTTCTAAAAAGTCATTAGCAATGGGTGGATTTTAATATGTGTAAAACATACTTCAATTAAAAAGTGTCTAAAAGAAAAGAGAAGGTAATAGTGTTCTACTTACCATGTTCTTTCATAGCCTCCTTCCCATCGCTTAGTTCTTTCAGGTTCTTCATCCATTTTTTAAAAATGAATTATTAATATTCAATTCTCTGTAAAAGCCATTAGATCATGAATTTTCTAAATATGTTTGTAACAAAGTACATCTAATTACATTTGAAAATTACAAGTAGACAAAATTTTAAAAATTAGGATGAAAGTTAATTTTATCCTTTATAGTTTATTCAATAATTGTTGTTGGATGAAAATACAAAATCCTCATGAATTCTCTATTTCCAAAAAAGAATATGCATATTTATGCACAAAGGTGGGACCAATACAAATAAGCATCATTTTTTTTTTTTTTTGAGAAGATTTTTTGCTACAGGGCACGTGTGCTCACCAGAGAGAGAAACAGAGACAGAAAGCAAGATATCAACCCCTTGGGGGATGGCCACACCATAATCTCTTCTCCATTCTCCTCTCGGGATTTGGAGCACGCATGCATGTATGCACATGCATCCGGCATGAGTTTCAAGCCAATGGGGTCTGGGACTCAAACCGTAGTCTACTATATGGGAGTCCAGCAATGTAACAGTTATGCTATCTGGCGGTCCCCAAATAAGCATCATTTTATAATTCATAAAAGAGTAATAAATGCATTATAAATGTGTCATAAGACAAGTACTGTGGAAAACAAATAAGGTACAGCTGAAATAAGATTAGCCACAACGATTTTTTAATAAGATATATTTATTTTACTTACTTTTGTTATTATTATTTATTTTTAATTTTACCACAGAGAGACAGAGAGAGAAAGGGAAAGAAAGAAATCATCCCCAAGGAGGATGGCCATGCCACAATCCCTTCTCTTCTGGAATTCTGGCATGCACACCCCCTCCCAGCCCCCAGCCACAACTATTATAGCTGAAGGATGGTTACATGGTAATTCATTGTATCAATACTATCTCTTGGGACCGGCAGGTGGTGTGGTGGTTAAGGTGCTGGACACTCCCATAGAGCTGACCATGGTTTGAGTCCTGGACCTGGTGGCTCACTTTCTCACTCTATTTCTCTCTCTCTCTCTGTGTCTCTCACTGATCAAATTAAAATAAATGAACAAATAAATAACATAAAATAATTTTTAAAAATACTATCTCTTCACTTTTATGTGTCTGAATTTTCTAAGTTTCCAAAGGATCTGCCTCTGTGGCACAGCAGTAATGCATTGCTCAAGAGAAGCCAGATCCCAATAGTTATGGTAGTTTTGAATCCCTGGGCCAGTCAGCCCGAAACATCAGGCATGTACACAAATGTCCAAGTTGGAGTACTAGAAGAGGATCCTGACATGATCACATGACTAGCCCCCATGTTCCTCTTTTCATTTGCATATATGCAAACATGCACTTTAGTATGAGTAAAATTTTTAAATTGAAAAACATCTTTTAAAGTTTCTAGGTGAAATTTATTATTTACAAATGGATAAATTCTTACAGCTCATAATTCAAAAAAAAGGACACAAGGCCAGTTGTGGTGGTATAGTGCTAACACAACCCTCTATGATGCTGGGGCCACACAGGAAGATCCCAGACTTGAGTCCCTAGATTACAGGTAGGTCTCTCTGTACACAGGGAAAGTGCATATACACCCACAACCCTGGTTAACTGAAGTTGGGGTGGATCACAGTGAACAAACCATTCCCTGACTTTGTAAGAGATTTGTTTCAGGAAATCTGGATATCTGCTTTAATATCCTCAGTAACTAGAAGTGACAATAATTTAGCATATATGCTATTTCATCAGCCATGATCAGTGCCCTGTAGTTTGACGATAAGTGCAGTAGCATAGGACAGTGACTAAGTTGAGTTTTTTTATCTTGTTTTTTGGTATTTGTTACAAATGTCAAAATGAAAATTTCATATATTTTCAATGTTTTAAAACTCAATTTTTAAAAAATGTGCCAGATGGCATGTGTGCACACCAGAGAGATACAGAATGAGAGCAAGAGAAAGAAAGCACCCCACCACCCCATGGAGCACAGCCAAGCTACAATCCACTCTCCTCCATTTCTGGTTTGGGCAGACAGAAGGTGCACAGGCCACTGGGTGTCTGTCAAGTCATCCTCTGGAAATCCAGTCGCACATTCAACCATGTGGGATCTGGCTCTCTCTCTCTCTCTCTTTTTTTTTTTTTTTTTCTGAGAGATTTTTGGTATCAGATGTATGTGCTTGCCAGAAAGAGACAGAGACAGGAAGTGAGAAATCACCCCCGAGAGGATGGCCACACCATAATCCCTTCGCCTCCAGGGATCTTGGGCACGCACGCACACACGCTGGGCGTGAGTTTAAGCCACTGGGTCCGGGACTTGAACCACAGTCTACTACATGGGAGTCTAGCAACATAGCCATTACGCCAACTGCTGGTACCAGGATCCTGCTCTTTTAACCACCACACCACTGAGTGGTCCTAAAACCAAATTCTTAAGACACAGATTCTACTGCTATCCATTACATCAATATTTAAATTGTATTTTTTCATTTATTATTATTCATTCTCTTAAGTTCAGAAACAAAGTGAGAACCAACGAATAGACACTGGAAGCTGGAAGACTTGGCTCACTGTAGCCAAGGACTTCCTTTTTCTTTTCCTTACTGCAATGGCTAGAACTTCTAGTATAAAGTTAAATAGACTTGGTAAGAGAAGATAACCTTTGTTCTTTTTTAGAATTATTTAATTTATTAGTAGTACTTCAATCTGACAACAGAGAGACAGAAAGGGAAAGTGAAAAAGCAAGCCACCAGGTCCGGACTCCAAAGCCACAAGGGAGTCCAGCACCTTAACCACCACGCCACCTGCCGACCCCGCCAAGGACTTCTTAATGAGAACTCCCTAGGATGGGAAATCAAGATAGGATAGGAGTAAGCTCCCCCAAACTGAGAGTGTTCAAAGGGAAGTTTGGTGCTTACAACGTCTGCTCTTAGTAGAGAAGAGATTTATGCATCCTGGAGAAAAGATGTAGTCTGTAAAGGTCTCCAACGGCTTGACATCCCCATAGTTCATCTCCTTTAAAACGCTGCTGCTCGTTTTCCCTCATAAGAGCTACATTCCCTAGCGTTAAGCCTGTGCCGTTGATTCCTGTCACATGAGCTATCGGCACCCAACACTGAGACAAGGAAGGGCGATTATTTACAGTCCCAGTTGCTCAGGTGAGGAACTGGAGGCTCATAAGTTGGTAACTCGCTCAAGGCCACACAGCTGGGTGCAGGTCACAATACCGAACCTAGTACCACAATTTCCAAAACTCGGGCTCTGCCTGAGGGAGAACCATTCCCCCGTCTGCAGCCCCGACGCCGCTCTGCGGCTCTCAGGACGGAAGCTGCCCTCCCCGACCTCTCACACTCTCACGCCCTTCTTCCCTTCCAGGCCGGCCAGGACAATTCGGAATCCGTCCCCAGCCGCGGAGCGGACTCTTAACTCGCCAGGCAGCCTGCCCAGCCTAGACACTAGGCCAACTTCCACATGCGGACTCACCAGTCCGGCCGGGTCGACGCTCTGCCCGGAAGCTCTACCCAGCCTTTCAAGGAGCGCCCAAAGATCCTTCCGCCGCGCGCTGCGGGATCGCAGAAACGTTCCGGCTGCAGCGGCTGGGGGCGGGGGGGGGGGGGGGGGGGCAGCCGCAGGGCTGGAGCTAGCTGAAGTTCGGCGTTGGGGTTCTGGGCATAACCTTCTTGTCTTCACAAAGAGCGACTGTCGTTAGCTTTTGGAAGATCAGAAGCTCAGCAACGATCCACTTGGGCTCTAGGAGCTTGATATTTATTATTTTTTCATTCATTCATTTAAAAAATAGATTTTTGTTATAGGGTGCATTGTGTTCGCAGGAGAGACTGAAAGCGAGAAATCACCCCCCCAGGGGAGATGGCCATGCCACAGTCCTTTCTCCATTCTCCTCTCTGGATGCACATACGCCTGGCATGAGGTTTAAGTCGCCAAGTCTGGGACTCCAACCTCAGTCAGCTACGTGGTAGTCCAGCAACATTACCATTACCCCATCTGCTGCTATGTATGCATGTATGTATTTTAAATTTCAAAAGGTTGGATTGAAGGACTCTGACCAGAGCAGCCGGGCCTGGACCTTGCAGTGGGGACTCCTTTGCTGCTATTTCTGCTGTGTTTAACAAGTATTTATGGAGCACCTATAGTGGGCCTGATAATTGTTTTAAATGCGGAGCAAATAGCAATGAAAAACAAACATCCTTGAGCTTGTGGAGTTTTCTTCCTGCTAGGGAACAGGCTATCAAGAAAAACACATGCTATATCAAATGATGATAGTGTTTGGGGGAAAAGTGAAGTGTGGAAACAGGAAGGATTGCAGGTTAAATTCAATGGTCAAAGGAGTCCTCAGTGGGAAGGCAGAATGAGGGAGGGAGTAACATGTTCATACCTAGGGGCAGAGGTCGCTCTCCAGCCAAAGGAGGCTGCCAGGGCACAGGCCTGGGAAGGAAACACTAGCATGTTTGAGGGCTGCAGGAAAGAGCAGGGGATGTGTGGTGGTAACAGAATCAGCGGTAAGGTGAGGGCAGGGGCTGTGAGCATTATAAAAACCTTTTTATTTCAGACTACACTCTACTAGCAACAAAATATGCATAAACACATTTCTGGGCATACAACACAATAATGTACGCTAATAACACAATAATGCAATCATACAAAGTGTCAGAAATAATCTAACCCAGCCAATGTTTTCACCTTGTAAAACTAAGGGAACAACTATAAAGAATGGAACAATCTGTTCTTTGCCTATGGGTGGCTGGACACAATCCATGGAGTTAGGAAATTCGTGAACAACTCACACAGTAGAATCAAACTGAAATACAAAAAGTGCATAACCTGAAAATCTGGGAGAGGTGAACCTGTCTATTCCAGTAGCTATGAATGGAAACTAAATTGTTACAGAGACTCATTTCAACCTCCGGAATGGACTATACTACAGCATCTAGTAGTTGTGATCTTAGTAAGTTCTATTTACTCTTAAAGGCATTTGTTCATCAATTATGAATAGCACCAAACCTCATGCATTGCCTGGCTAGAATTCAAAACAATTTGCATCCTAAAGCCGCACCAGCAAAGGCCAAACATACAGGATGGATGATAGTAAACATACACTTTTAAAAACACAATTTACTTCTTTTGTTAAAGTTTCACCTTTTGGCTTTGGAAGATAAGGGTAACTGAGCATATTCATTATTTACTTTTGGACAAGGACTCAGTCACACATTAACTACCCTCATAACTATGAGATTACAAGTATCTATTTTACAGGCACGAAAAAGTGAGGTACAGAGAGGCTAAGCAACTTGTCCAAGGTACTGGAGCAAGTAACTGCTGGAGGGCAAGACAGGACAACACATAGCTGGTGACAGCAAGGAGGTCCTGTAGCAAATGAACCGGGACTGCGATTTGCATCCTGGACCTGGTGGCTTAAAACTCATGGTGGGCGTGTGTGCATAAGAGGAGAATGGAGAAGGGTTTTCAACATGGCCTTCCCCCCAGGAGGTGATTTCTCACTTTCTGTCTCTAGCACACGTATCCTACAACAAAAATCTCTCTTAAAAAAATAAAAGAAAAGAAAAAGAAAAAGAAAGTACTTAACTAAGCAAATGGCTTAATTGTTACATTTCTGGACTCCCATGTAGTCGACCATGGTTTGAGTCCTGGACCTGGTAGCTTGAAATTCATGGTGGACACATGTGCACGCATGCCCCAAATCCTGAGAGAATGGAGGAAAAGGAATTATAGCATGCCCACCCACCAAGGGTGATTTCTCACTTTTTGTCCATCTCTGTCTCTCTGGCAAGTGCACCTCCTATAGCAAAAATCTCTCTTAAAGGAAAAAAAAGTACTTTACTGCACTAAATTAAAATAGAATATTTTATTAACATGAGAAAGAGCAATCCACATTCTCCAATCCAAATATTTTCATTAATTAATAAAGTCAGCCCAGAATGGAAGTAGTCCAATACCAAGATTCTAATCCTTAGTTTGCCACCCTCTTTACATGGGACAATGTGCCAGTACAACTATCTAATCATTAGCTTCCTTATCTACAACAGGAAAACAAGAAATGATTACATGTAAAATATCTGTTCAGGATTAAATGAAATTTCACTTACATATGTGTAACGGTATAGAATATTAACTATTAACATACTAAGATACTATAAATACTGGTAGACTTTATTTCAAAAAATACAAAGCACATGACAAAACAATAACACCTGTTATTTCTGGGTGGCGGGTACATATATATTTATACTTTTCAATGTATCTTTAAAATCTTCAAAATGAAAATATCAACCCTATCCACTTTTAATACAAAATCACACATATAGGGCATGACTTTATGCAGGGAACCTTTGTAAGATGAACCACATTTTCACAGCAAGCTTCATGGAATAATGGTTTATAATTAAAAGAAGAACTACAGACATAGGAACTACACAAGGTCAGCAAATGGAAGAGAGTCTGCAATCTAACCTTATTTTCTAGAAGAGGAACATGCTAGATTGGTTTTTCTAAGCTACATCCAGTTAGTTAATGCCAGCATCAAAAGGAACACCCTAGTGCTGGCTTCCTAAGGTGGTCTTAGTGTAAGCACATTTGAAAAAATTTTTTTTTATTTTATGGCCTCATTCTACCAGACAAATTCTTGCTATTTCATTTCTGCATGCAGCTGATTTTTTTTTTTTTGAGAGGTTTTTGCTATAGGGCATGGGCACTCGCCAGAAAGACAGAGAGACAGAGAGACAGAAAGTGAGAAATCACCCCCTTTAGGGGGGATGGCCACACTGCAATCCCTTCTCCTCCATTCTCTTCTCGGGATCTTGGGCATGCACGCACATACACCCAGTGTGAGTTTTAAGCCACCGGGTCTGGGACTCGAACCACGGTTGACTACATGGGAGTCTAGCGATATAGCCTTTATATTAACTGCTGGTCCCAGCTGAATTGTTTTGTGAAAACACTGGCAAACTTGCCTTCATAAACTAAGTATTTGATTTCGAAGAACAGGAGTTAAAAACCTAACACATAACTCCTTCCATATTTTGTAAATTTGAGAGCTATAAAATGCCTTTTGTATGAAGCATGTGCTGCATGTAGAAAGTTAAAAATGTCTTCAATTTGAAGAAATAAATGAGTGTTATAAGGGAAACATTATTCAAAAGCTTATCTTTGAAAAATAACTCATGCTTGCATACAGAAAACTATATACTTAAGTGTCTGTTGTACAGGACGCAATATTTTGCAAAAGATTTTCAGAAAGAGTCTAAGCTCAGGTGATCATAATCAACTTGATTAGCACAGAATTACCAACTAATTTTACTTTACTAATAAGAATTTGAATTTTAAAAAACAGTGATAAGATTTAAAGGCACCACTTGCAATTGTTTGGTGTTCTATTTGGTATAACATTCCATTTCCAGACACATCAGCCTTCCTAGAGCCAAAAGACTGGGAAACTACCAACTGGCTCAGCACCCAAAATAGTTTAAAACTACAACAGATAGAACTCCTGAGTGTCATGTTCCACAGCTTCATATTAACAGCACTAATGGTATCAAACAGCTATGTCACAGAAAGAAAACACCAGACTTATACCTTAAAAATATGTACACAACTTGAACATTTCTATAAGATACAATTCAAATCACAATTGAATTATAAATGTAATCAGATACTCTGATATAATGAAAACATCTGGTTAAAAAAATGCACATAAACCATGGAAGATAAGATGTATTTAAAAACACACACAATTCTAACCACTAGGTTTGAACTTTGATTTTTAAAAAGTAAATATATATTTACAATCTTTGAATTTTACACGTTACTTTGATATGATCTTTATTATCAGGATGATGTAAAACAAGATAAACCTCTTTTAACCATTTACATAACAGAAAAAAATCAATAGGGATGCTGGTAGAACACAGTATACAGAGTAGATAAAATATGAAAGGCCGAGGACTTCATTATTTACGGACTGATAAAAGAGACTTAACCAAAACCATGTGCTAGAAAACAGCAGTTTTACTTCAGAAACTTTCCTGTGGGGGACCCAGTTTCCTTATTAAAAAAGAAAGGATTATAAATAACCGTTATCTAAAGGGTTACTGGGAGGATTAAAAGATCCCTATGCTAATGATCACAATTAGACATGAAGACAGTACTGCCTTGGATATGAAAGTTCATAACGTGGTTCACACCAGGGCCTTCCGTCAAGGTTTAGAAACCTCAAATGTATTTGTTCTTAGTACAAGAACCAATGTTTAAAGCGTAAAATCCTTAATCGGAGTGTTCAGTCCAGTTGATTATCAAAAGGTATTTAAAAAATGCTTCAATACTGATGATATTAAACTGATTAAAGCTACCAAAACTTTGTACGATCACAAAGGTTTGGCTTCCTGGATTAGAGTGCAGAGTCATTTGTCTTCTGAGGACATTGCAGAGACATCAGACAGATACTTCAGATACTGAGCAATTTCTCGAGCAGCATGGCACCTGCCATTTATGTTTTTCGTTTGTCATAGTCTCCAACCATTTTCTTGATATGTGATAATTTGCTCTTCAATTGCTTGCAATAATCCCTCTTACTTTTGTAATCTGCAGACTAAAAAGGGAAAAAATGAATCACATAAATTTGTCAAAATAAAAACAGGTCTAGTAGGAAGACAGACATGAACAAAAAGAAACATTAATCATATAGTATTTGTTAGGAGTTTTAAATGAAGTAATATACTTAAGGTACCTAGCAGTATCCCCACCACATAGACAGCTGATTAATTTTCTTGGTACAGTCATATCTTCTAACCCGAATTTTACCAAGGATGCACTCGTTTATGAAAATTTGTAAAATGACCAAGAAATTTCATTTATGGCCAGAGGGTATATGCACTTCCTAGAAAGAAACAGATATAAAAGCACCCTGAATGGGGCATAGTCACAACACAATTGCTTTTCTTCCATTTCTCCATCCTGTCATGATTTGGGGCATGCATATACACATATTTGGTGTTATTTCTTTTTCTTTTCCTTTTTTTGGAGAGGTTTTTTGCTATAGGGCACATGCACTCGCCAGAAAGACAGAGAGAGACAGAGAGACAGAAAGCGAGAACTCACCCCCCAGGGGGGGATGGCCACGCTGTAATCCCTTTTCCTCCATTCTCCTCTCAGGATCTTGGGCACGCACACACACACGGCTGGGGTGAGTTTAAGCCGCTGGGTCCGGGACTCAAACCATGGTCGACTACATGGGAGTCCAGCGACATAGCCATTACGCTAACTGCTGGTTCCTGGTGTGCTTCTTTTTCTTTTTTTTTTTTTTTTCCTGATGTGCTTTTAAGCCACAGGGCCTGGAATTTGAAATGCAACATTGGCCATTCGTATGTGTGCTTTTTTCTCTTTTTTTAAAAATATTTTATTTCACTTTATTTACTTATTTTAATTTGATCAGAGAGGGATGGAGTGAAAGAGGAGGGGAGGGAAGGAGGGAGGGAAAGTGAGAAAACAAGCTACCAGGTCCAGGACTCAAACCATGGTTAGCCATGTGGGAGTCCAACACCCTTAACCACACCACTTGCCAGATCCCATGTGTGTGTGCTTGTTTTTTAGAGAAGGCTTTCCTGTGTTGCAATCTTCCTGTGTCAGCCTTCCAGGTAGCTGGGACAACAGTCGTATCACCGTGTATGATCTCCCAGACAGGGTCTGAGTTCACAATGCTGCTTGCCTCAGCCTCCTCAGTAGCTGGGACAGATATGCACCTCCCATAACTCTTCTGCCTGAGGAATTCTTTCCCAGCTTTTTAGAATGGGTCAGAAATGGAACCTAGGCCTCTCATGGGGCCTCAGACTACTAAGCTATGGACTCCGCTATGGCTGGGCCCTTTTTGCTACTATATAAATATTCTTTATTTAAAATTACAATGCTTTGTCATTTACAACAATATAAAACATTTTAAAAACAAAAAATGTTTGAAGTCAATAATGACTGATAATGCCAAAGGTTGGCACGAATGTGGAGCAAGAGGAGTCTGTACTGCCTGGTAGACATGTAAACTGGCACAACCACTTTGGAAAGCTGTTTGACAGTATCTACTAAGGTTGGATACACACATGCCCAATGACCCTGCAATTTCACTAAGTGTATACCTAACTAATACACGAACATTTACGAAAATGTTTGAAGCGACATCATTTGTAAAAACCAAAAATTAGCAACAACCCAGATGTTCATTAACAAGAGAATGGATGAATAAAAATTACACAGGAATAAAAGTAAATGAACCAAACTGCCCACACATAAATGGAACTTACGTATAAAATCCTGGAGAAAAGAAACCATACACAACATGCCTACTGTATGATTCCACTTAAAGTTCAAGACAGGTGAGACCCATCTATGCTAGTAGGCATTAGGACAGCAGTTACCCTTTGTGGGGAGTATGAGAAGTGAAAGTGAGTACAAGGGAGGGGGTTACCGAGGTACCAGGAAATGGGGGCCAGATACACAGGGGCGTGGTCACTTTGTGAAAATTTACCAAGTTGTACACTTGGATCTGTACATTTTTTGTATGTATACTTTAACTTTTAAAAAAGTTTTAAGAATCAGTAGTGGCTATAGTTGTAGACAACTAAAATTGAGATTACAGGGACATTTATAAATCTCAAAATGAACAGGGCCTTTGATCTATACTCAGTGCCTGTGTAACAAGGTACTAATACTTATTCTAAATGTTAAAGGAAAGTGCAATAGAAAAGTTCTTCTACAAGAAATCTTATATTCCAGGTACTTACTCTCTTAACTTGCTTCAGTCTATTGTACTCATCAGCGGCAGCCTATTAATGAGAAGCACAATGGAATATATTTAGTGAGGCATTTTTCTCTTTCTTTCTTTCTCTCTTTCTCTCTTTCTCTCTTTCTCTCTCTCTCTCTCTCTCTCTCTTTCTTTCTTTCTTTCTTTCTTTCTTTCTTTCTTTCTTTCTTTCTCTTTTTCTTTTTCTTTTAAAGAGAGATTTTTACTATAGGGTACATGCACTCTCCGGAGAGAGAGAAAGCAAGAAATTGCCCCCAAGGAGGATGGTCATGCCACAATCCCTTCTCCTTCATTCTCCTCCCAGGGTCTTGGGCATGCACACCGACATGACTGGCATGAGTTTCTTACAGTTGGGGTCAGTACTCAAATCACAGTCAGCCATGTGGGAGTCCAGTGACTCCACCATGCCATCTGTTGGTCCCAAGACTTTCAAGAGTAACATTCCTGATATAATTCTTCAGGAAAAAAAAAAAAAAATCACAGCCTGTGACAAAGACACGAAGAATTATATTCAGGACCAGCAGATGGTGTAATGGTTACATTGCTGGACTCCCATGTAGTAGACTGCAGTTCTAGTCTTGGACCTGGTGGCTTAAATCTCACACTGGGCACATGTGCGTGCGTGCCAAAATTCCAAGAGGAGAATGGAGGAAAAGGGATTGAGGCATGGCCATCACCCTTGGGAGGGTAATTTCTTGCTTTCTGTCTCTCTGGCAAGTGCATGTGCCCTATAGCAACTATCTTATTAAAAAAAAAAAAAAAGAAAGAAACAAAAATTCACAGTCACCAGGAAGGCCTGAAGGACTCCAGTGAAGAGACATTTACTATACAAGGTGACTTTTAAAAATTTGTAGAAAAATGAAATTAAAGTAGACGTTTATTTTGGTACACAAAAAATCTGATATCCATGTACAGCTTTTCATAATATGCATTTTCTATTAACTTTTCAAAGACCCCTGCGAATGCTTCATGTTCCATTTACCTAGGCAGGTAACCGTTCTGCTGCTCCTTCCTCTTCCCCATGCCAGTCCATGTGCCACACGGACACTAGAAAGATCCTTTACAAAGTACAGCTCTTACCAGGTCACATATCACCCCAAAACTTGTCTGAGCTACCCACTAATTTTTCTACTCACTTAGTTTCCTATCTTTTCAGTCTTAGTACCCATCTTCAGCAATTCCTTTAAAAAATTAGATATTATGTTTTGAAAGTTTATTTATTTCTTCCAAGAGAGAAAAACAGACAGATCCCCCAGAGGATCGTCATACTGCAATCCACCCCAGTCTCAGCTGGCCCAGATCGCAGGCATATGGTGTGCTCAGGGAGGTCCCCAGACACAGCCCCAGGACCCTCCCTGTGTGAGTCCAGCTGCATTAGCACTGGGCTACCACCTGGCCCCTGGACATGCTATTTCTACGGTTTTCCTTATGGCTATAATCCTATACCTTCCCTAACCCTTCTGTCTGGTGAAATTATTAATGGCTATCTCTCAGGGAAGCCCCTGCTAAACTCTCCAGGCCTTCAGCAGACTTCATTCCTTCCCTGAGCAGTTAGTTGTACTTTCTATATCAAATGTGAATACAGCATCAATCACACTGCCTAAGTTGTCTAGATGTTAGTTTCTCTCTTAGAATTCCCATTCTTTGAGGGTGAGAACAGGGTTTTATCTTTCTACTCTGCACTTTCACATCATCAAAGACATAATAAGCTAAATTGAGAAGGCAAAGTCATACAGAAAGTATAAAAGAAAACAATAGATAAACTAAACTATATAAGAAGCAAAGCTTCAAAAACTGAAATGCTCACCTTAACTGGAACATGGCAAAGTATTTAATAAAATGAATATGAAGTTATGATAAATAAATGAAGTGATGAAAACAGTTTAATTACTAATATCTGGGACACAAAGGCAACAATTTTTCAAGGACAAATGTGGGTCAAATGAGCCCTCTAGTGCATTACAAGGAGGAATGCAGTTACTATCATCTTTCTGAAGGGTAGTTTCACAACAGAAGTCTAAACGTTTGCATGCTCTCTAATTCAGCACTTTTTTTTTTTTTGAGAAATGTTTGCTATAGAGAAATTTTGAAAATCGAGAAATTTTGTCTCACGTGCACTTACAGGAGAGACAGAGACAGACAGAAAGTGAGAAATCACCCCCCAGGGGAATGGTCATGCCACTATCTATTCTTCTCCACTCTCCTCTCAGGATCGTGGGCAAGCATGAACACACACCAGTGTGAGTTTTAAGTCTCCAGGTCTAGGACTCAAACCGCGGTCAACTATGTGGTAATCCAATGACGTAACCATTATACCATCTGCTGGTCCCTGACTCACCGATTTCACATTCTGGAATTGTTCCAAGTAGATAAGCAGACAAGAATGCAAAAATGGTGCAGTTCACCAGTGTAGAATGGTACTACTAGCGTGGGAGAGATGTATGTTATCTATCCACAGAGGATGATTTTTCCCCCCAGCTAGAAGACACATGTGCTCACCAGAGAGAAACAGAGACAGAGAAAAGAGAAAGCACCCCCCTCCATGGGGAGTGGTCATGCTGTAATCCCTTCTCCTCCATCTCTCCTTCCTTTTGGGATCTTGGGCATGCACATACATGTAACGCCTCATATATCTCTCAAATTCCTGGGTCTAGGCCTTGACGGTATGGCTGGCTTTGACCACCAGGTCACAAAGCCCACCCAAGAATGTCTCTTTATTATGGTGCAACCAGTACCAACAGTTGGTGTAATGGCTATGCCACTGGACTCCCATTTAGGTGACCACGGTTCTAGTCCCAGACCCAGTGGCTTAAACTCATGTCAGGCACGTGTGCGTGTGTGCCCAAGATCCCGAGAAGAGAATGGAGGAGAAGGGATTGTAGTGTGGCCATCCCCCCTGGGGGGTGATTTCTTGCTTTCTGTCTCTGTCTTTCTGACAAGTGCATGCGCCCTATAGCAAGAACCTCTCCAAAATAAAAGGAAAAAAAATAATGAAATCAGCAGTTAGTGTAATGGCTATGTTGCTGGACTCCCACGTAGTCGACCGCGGTTCGCGTCCCGGACCCGGTGGCTTAAAACTCATGCCGGGCATGTGTGTGTGTGTGCCCAAGATCCCGAGAGGAGAATGGAGGAGAAGGGATTGTAGTGTGGCCATCCCCCCTGGGGGGTGATTTCTTGCTTTCTGTCTCTGTGTCTCTCTCTTTCTGGCGAGTACACGTGCCCTATAGCAAAAACCTCTCCAAAAGCAAACAAAAAAATTATGATGCAACCATAAAATTGAAAATTGTACAAACGTGTTAACGTGCAAAAGTTCTTAATGTATATTTTTATTACTGACATGAATAATACCCATTAATTATTGTTGGGTAAAAGACCAGGAAATAGGGCCAGCTGGTGGCTTGGTGGTTGAGGCGACTGGATCCCACATGGCTGACTGTTTGGTTTGAGTCTCAGACCCAGCAGCTTGAAAAACACACAGGGTACATGGTGTCCCTGACCAAAATCCCAAGAGGAGAATGGAGAAGGGATGTCAGCGTGGCCATCACCCCTGTGGGTGCTTTCTCACTGTCCCTAAAAAGAAGAAACAATGAATACAAGATAAGCAGTGCCAAAAAGGATATGAAAATAGTGGGGAAAGGAGGGCAGCAGTGGCAGCTGTAACGCCACGTTCCATGACACTAGACACACGTGGGAAAGGCACAGGTTTGCATCTAGAGGGCTCCCCGTACACGCTGGGCACATGTGTGACCATACTCTGGGCTGACTGAGGTGGGGGGGAACTCTGTGAAGAACCCATTGAGAGTGCTGTCCATCTCTATCTCATGGAAGAAATTTTAAAAACAGAGAAAAAGAAAAAATCCACGATGATAAGCATATGTAAAAGAGACACAGGAAGCCACTGAAAGCCTTTCCAATGGTCAAAGCTAGAACAATTTGAGCCACAAAATTAAGTAGTATTGCATTATAACTTAAAGTATAAGGAAGCTATCCATGAGTCCATGCTTAAATAAGCTGACAAATAAATAAATGAGCAAATAAATGGGAGGAAGGAACTAATTTCCCCTTAAAGGGAAGTGTATCTATATAAATTCCAGCATGTATACAAAATATAGTATGGATGGGGTGGATTAAAAAGAGTAAGCTTACATGGACAACACTACCACAGACAGCCCATCAAGGGAGGGAAATGGGAGATAACCATGAACTATTATTGAGTAAAAAAGTAGGAAAGATGTAAGTGAAACATGGAAGATGATTTCTTACTGCAGACTATGTGGAGAGGATGATTGTTTTGTTTTTAAGGAATTTTTTTTTTAAGTTTACTTATTTCTTTCATGAGACAGAGACAGACATACAGTAAGCCCCAACAGTGTCTTCATGCCATGATCCACTCCCGGCCTCAGTCAGCCCTGATCACTGACATGTTCAGGTGTATCTCCAGATGTAAACTCAGAACCCTTCCTGTGCCTTCCTGGTGAGGTACCACTGCATCGCTGTGTAGCCACAGAAAAGATGTTTAGGGTTTTTTGGTTTTGTTTTTAAAGTTTTGTGAGAGGGTATGTACACTCACGAGAGAGAGAGAGAGAAAGAGAGAGATAAAGTAAGAAAGCATGCTGCAGAGGGGATGGCCATGCTGCAATCCCTTTGCCTTCACTCTCCTCTTAGGGCATGCACCCACATATGCCTGGTGGTCTTTTCAGACCACTGGGTTTGGGACTTAAACCACGCAGTCAGCTATGTGGGATCCAACTTATTTAATCATCACATTACCGCTTGCCCAGAAAAGATATGTTAACAGCTAATATTTTGCTGAAAAGGATTTTTTGGGGGTTGTAAGATTTAAGGTAATTTAGTTTTCTGTATACAATTCTGTATTGAGTTTTTACAAAAGAATGTATTATGTTTATAAATGGAAAATTTTGCTCTTTTCTTTTAAATAGGAAGAGACAGAGGTACAAAGATAGACTCTTGCTTTGTAATTTTGTAATTTTTTTTGAGAGAGATTTTTGCTATGGAGTGCATGAGTCTGCTGGAGAGACAGAGAGAAAGAGAGAGACTGAAAATATCTTCCCCTCAGGGGGTGGGGGTGGCCATAACCCAATCTCTTCTCCTCCATTCTCCTCTTGGGATTTTGGGTACACACATATCAGTGTGAGTTTCAAGCTTCAAGGTCTGGGACGTGAACAGGAGCTGGTTATGTGGGAGTCCAGCAACGTAATCATTATACTATCTACTGGTCCCATTTTTAAATTTTTAATTGCCAGAGGAACATGTGCTCACCAGAGAGAGACAAAGAGGAAGAAATTGCACCCCTCAACAGGGTGTGATCACATCACAATCCCTTCTCTGCCATTTCTCCATCTCCTTTTTTTTTTGAGAGGTTTTTTTTTCGCTATAGGGCGCGTGCGCTCGCCAGACAGACAGAGAGATACAGAGAGACAGAAAGCGAGAAATCACCCCCCAGGGGGGATGGTCATGCCGCAATCCCTTCTCCTCCATTCTCCTCTTGGGATCTCGGGCATGCACGCACATGCACCCGGCGTGAGTTCTAAGCCACCAGGTCCGGGATGTGAACCGCAGTCGACTACGTGGGAGTCCGGCAACATAGCCATTACGCTAACTGCTGGTTCCCCCATCTCCTTTTTTTGAGAGGTATTTCTACAGGGTGCGTGCGCTTGCCAGAAAGGCAGAGAGAGACAGAGAGACAGAAAGTGAGAAATCACCCCCCAGGGGGGATGGTCATGCCGCAATCCCTTCTCCTCCATTCTCCTCTTGGGATCTCGGGCATGCACGCACATGCACCCGGCGTGAGTTCTAAGCCACCAGGTCCAGGACTCGAACCATGGTCGACTACATGGGAGCCCAGCAACATAGCCATTGGGCCAAATGCTGGTCCCAGCCATTTCTCCATCTCACCAGGAGTCAGGGTCCCAGGCATGCACACATGCACTACACTAGTATACTCTTTCCTTGGAAAAACTTTCTTCCAAGACCCAATTTCAACGGAGTCATAGTTGGATAATTACTAAGGCTATTTTTTTTTATAAATGCTAGTATAAAATATACTATATCTTCATGGACTAGAATCAAATTCTATGTAACATATAAATATCTGGTTTAAATTTACCATGTACTCTTCACTTTCTTCTCTATAGTCATCTAGTTCTTTATCCAGACGAGAGAGTTCTTTATTGATCTCATCAAGTTCTGCTTGCAGGCTCTTGTATTCCTGTAGGCCAGTGTCAAAATCTTTCTTGTAGAGTTGTCTCTCTTGATCTGAAGTGATAGGTGGATATTCCCTAAAAATTAAATGAGAAAATGAGTATATAAATATTCCTAGCAGACAAAAAAAATCATCCAAGACAATAAAACTGGTGGGGTATGGCAATAATGTTTCCTCTTTTTCTTTTTATTTCCTATTTATCTTCCATACCCTAAAAAAGCTCATACAGGGTCATAGAAATTTTCAACCCTTAACCTGCTGCCTGAAGGAAGAAACTTCTCTTTATAAATCTGAACTCAAAATCTCTTTCTGTGGGTATCATGTTGCAAAACACAGTAAAGGGGAGAAATTGTCACAGAAGTACCTTACAGTAAAGGGAAGCATATAATCTTACAGTTGCAGAAACCTTTTCTAAGCAATTAGCCAAAAGTGAATACACTACCAAATGATTAAAATTCAGAGAAGAGAACCTTCAGAGTGAATAGAAGGGAGAAGTAGGGAACTGCAGAAGAGTGCAGCTCAACTCCTCCTACATGGCTCTGAATTCTCAGTTGAAACGCTGCAGCACAGACCAGGTACACCTATTTCCTAAACACTGTGAGGCCTTTGTAATATCCAGTTCCAAAGTCAAAAGTACAGGTTGCTTAATGAGCATCAGGGAAACGGAACTGCAAAGAGAGAAAGGATCACCTCCTCCTGCACAACTCTGAACACTTAGAATTAACTGCAAGAAATTAGAAAGAAATGTATAATCCAGCAGATGACCAGAAATCACCACAGAGGCACAAGAAATATGAGAAACCAAGAAAGCCTCTCTCCCCAAGGGAAAAGAACAACCTTTCATTGTCCACAGACAGAACAATGGAACTTGTGTAATGTCCAATAAAGAATTCAGAATATTCATAATAACAAAACTAAACAAAATGCAGGAGATGAGAGACAATGAATTCCAGAAGGTGCAAGAAAAAAAGAGACAAGTTCCAGGAGGTGAGGAAGTTCTTTCACAATTTGAAAGAAAAAATACATACCATAAAAAGAAATCAAACAGAATTTTTAGAAATGAAGGCTGTAATACAGAAAATCAAAACCTCCCTAGAAAGTATTAAAAGCAGATTAGACCATGCAGATTGAATCTCAGTTGCTGAGGACAAAACCTCTGATCTACAAAAAATCACCAAAAAGACAGAAAATCACCCCCCAAAATTAGCATAGTATACAAGAAATAACAGATACCATTAAGTGCTCAAACATCAAGAAAATTGATATCCCAGAAGGTGAAGAACCTAGTAAGGTCATTGATACCATATTCCATGAGATCCTGGAAGAAAACTATCTGAACCTAGAGAGGCTTTTAAATATCCAGACCCAGGAAACACAAAGGAGCCCAAACAGAATCAACCCAAAAAGATCTTCTCCAAGGCACATCATAGCCAGACTGGCCAAAACTACAGACAGAGACAAGATACTAAAATTGGCAAGAGAGAAATGTAAAGTTACTTACAAAGGATATCCCATCAGGCTAAAAGCAGCCCTCTCATTGGAAACAATGTGAGCAAGGAAAGAATGGGAAAATATATTCAAAGTGTTAAATGAAAACCAATTTCAACCAATACTATACTGGACAAGTTTATCCTTCATATGGGGAGAAAAGATAAAATGTTATCAGATAAACAAAAACTGAAAGAATTTACCAACACCAGACCAGCTCTTCAAGAAGTTCTGAAGGGAGTGCTCTATTAGAAAAACTAATGACACACGGACAGAAATAATAGAACAAAGAGCAACCAAGAACATCCTAGGGACAAGTCCAGAAATATCAATAATAATGTTGAATGTTAACTTCCAGGATGTAAACAGAAAGATCAGAACACAGTAACACTACAAATTCAACAGAAGAGAGATTGAATACATGAGACTGACCTGGTGAAATAATATGACTTTTGACTAAAACATTACAGATTTTTTTTTTTACTATGCTTTACTTTCCAGATTTGAGGATTTTGCTCCTTCTGAGCTGTTGATAGGTTCAGTAATTTGTTAAAATTTTTTTTACTTGATTGCTTGTTTTTTTTTTTTTTTTTTTAGCTGAAACAAACTTTTCTCCCTTCCTGACCCTCTGGAACTGGAAAATATTTGTGAGTATTCTTTTTTTGTGGCAGAAAGGTTACTGCATACGTTTAATAATACCTGTTGCCTTGCATCAGAAATTGGAAATACTTGTTATTGCCAGGGCTTTGACTAGAATGTCATATGTGAATATATTACCAGAAAACTATGAACTAAGGTAGATCTCAAGAAACCCAACAGAAGCTCTTGGGAAGATTGCCTGGCACCATAAAGAGTTCTGCTTGGCAGAGGAGATTAGAGAATCTATATGAGTGAATTTGTACCATAAAATAACCTGGACTTTTCCAGCCCAGCATTATAATCAGTAGAGATTGCAAAAGAGCAGCCACAACCAGAGGATTACCTTGAGGAAGACTTTTAAGGAAGAAAAAGAGACTGATCTTTGCAAGCAGATGTTATATCACAGAATACTTGGTAGGCAGAATTGAGTTGGGAAGTTTCACGTGTGAATTGTGTGTGAGGCGTTTTTTCTCAACAGTTCGAGTAGTTGACATGTAAATATTTTCTCAAAAAAATTTAGAGTCATACTGTCTCTGTTGTTATAGGGTCACAAAATTATAAGAAATATTTTGAAAGTTATCTTTAAATTTTAGTTTTTTGGAAATTTAAAAAGTTATATATTAACTGTCAAGAACTGTGGGGTGTGAGCAAAAATTTTTGATATGTAAAGTAAATGTTTGTGGGAAAATGCAAATAAATAAATAAATAAGGCAAAAAAAAAAAACCCATAAAGTTGAAAATCACTTATGAGGGGTTGGCAGGTGGTGTGGTGGTTAAGGGTGGTGGACTCCCACATGGCTGACTGTGGTTCAAGTCCCAGACCTGGAGGCTTGCTTTCTCACTTTCCTTCTCTTTCTCTCCTGTCACTCTCTGGTCAAATTTTAAAAAATAAGTAAATACAGTTAAACAAAATAATTCTTAAAAAAAATCACTTATGAAAAGGTTCAAGTCATAAAAATTTATTTTTAATATGCAGTACCACATGACAAAGGAGTTTAGTCTTAAAACTGGAATTCTGGGACCTGAAGCCTGTCTGGACCACAGCAGTGGCAGATCAGTGACTGGAAGCGG
This sequence comes from Tupaia belangeri chinensis, assembly GCF_000334495.1. Lineage (NCBI taxonomy): Eukaryota > Metazoa > Chordata > Mammalia > Scandentia > Tupaiidae > Tupaia > Tupaia belangeri. The sequence goes on from NW_006206975.1 coordinate 656,455, forward strand.
CTGTTTCCTGCTACCATCTATAGTTTTCAGACTGGTTTATTTATTTTTTGGTTGTGTTTTTCCTGAGTGGAAATAGCTTATTTTGTCTTTTCATTATAAAAGTAGACATGATATTCCTCTGAATTGTTTCAGGGGATTAAAGAGCTTTGTAACAATATGGAATTTCAAATTTTAGATCTAGCAGTAAGTCTAATATCTTCATTTTACAGAGTGGGGAAATTGAATGATTTCATCAAAAGCAAAACAAGAATTCAGGAAATTTTATCTTGAGTTAAGTCATCCATGATACAAGTTAGGCAAATATCTTACAGATGGATAGCTGACACAGATCAAAAACTCTTGGGAGGACTGAGAAAGATAAGGTATCGGGAATTTTAAACTATCCATGCCCTACATATCCCTCCCACGTTTCCATTAATCACCTTTCACACCCAAAATATTTCTTTCCTTTTTCTTTTTTTGGAGAGATTTTCACTGTAGGGCGCGTGCGCTCGCCAGACAGAGAGAGACATAGAGACAGAAAGTGAGAAATCACCCCCCAGGGGGGATGGTCACACCGCAATCCCTTCTCCTCCATTCTCCTCTCGGGATCTTGGGCACACACGCACACGCGCCCGGCGTGAGTTTTAAGCCACCGGGTCCGGGACACGAACTGCGGTCGACTACGTGGGAGTCCAGTGACATAGCCATTACACTAACTGCTGGTTCCCCCCAAAATATTTCTGATGTACATCCTCCTTCATCCTCAGAACAAGGATAAAAAGGCTACACATTACACACAGGCATATTAGGCAATGATGGACAAAATAAAACCACCAACACACACAGGAACTTACCCAGAACCTTGGCCCAAACACTGAATTGTTACCTCAACTGTTTACAGATTGTTTGCCAATGCTCTTTGGATTAACCTTTAAAAGAAACCCTGGTCTTATCAAGAAAGTTTAACTTCAAAGTAGAGTAACTGCCAAAGGAAAGCCACAACACTGGCCTGGGAATTTTATAATCAATAAAACCAAGTGCCTTTCTAATTGTAGTTTATTTATTTGAAAGACTGTTCTTGGATGAGGACTGGTAAAAGTAAGAGAGCGCTGCTGAAGTCTGTCAGCCATTCTGTGAAGGAGTTCAAAGGGTTATTAGGACATGGTTACAGCCAAGTATTGTTCTTGCTCTTCCATTTTTATTACAAAAGGGTACTAAGAGGGACCAGCAGTTAGCGTAATGGCTATGTCGCTGGACTTCCACGTGGTCGACCGCGGTTCACGTCCCAGACTGGGTGGCTTAAAACTCATGCCGGGCGCATGTGCGTGCGTGCCCAAGATCCCAAGAGGAGAACAGAGGAGAAGGGATTGTGGTGTGGCCATCCCCCCTGGGGGGTGATTTCTCGCTTTCTGTCTCTCTGTCTCTGTCTGTCTGGCAAGCGCATGTGCCCTATAGCAAAAA
>NW_006206975.1:658557-688819 GCF_000334495.1 Tupaia belangeri chinensis
AAAAAAAAAAAAAAAAAAAGGGTACTAAGAAAAAACACAACACAAAAAAATCTATCTCCAGTCCAGCTGGCACAGAGTGAAGTCACAACACTGATCCCAGTTTATAGGGTGAAACTCCAAGACCTGACAGGGCCACTGAAACATGCGCGTGGCTTCAGAAAGAAGCCGGCAGACTCCGTACCTGATCCAGTCTTCCTCCAGCTCATCGCAGGACTCGCCGCCAGTCGTGTAGTCTGTTTCATAGTGGTCTTGCTCTGTTCGTCTCGACTTTCCTGTTCTTCCCTTGGCGGGGGCCCTTTTGGAAGGTGTGTCCAAGTTACCCATGCTGCTGTACCGATGCTGCCTGTAGTCGTCCACAGGGGAAGTCACTGGAAGCTCCTGAACCACTTCAGGCACCCTAATAAAATAGTAGACGTTGTTCAGCAACCATGGGGTACACTACAACCCTCCTGCAGTGCAGCCACAAAGAGCAACAACAGCAACAAGGGACATCACACACACTCGAGTTCAAGTGCTTGACACTGTGCCAATGCCTCATTTCCTAGGTCCAACTTGGCACCAGCTCAGAATCTCTAATACACATGAACAGCTTTTGGGTTCTGATTCAAGGGGACAGGGTGGCGGCAGCGTGGGGGGATGTGAAACCTCCTCAGGGAAATGAGCCTCTCATTCATTTTAGGAAGGTCAGATTCATCTCTTAAGAGTTGTTTACCTGACCTGTGCCAAGCACTTACTCCACGAAAGGCTGTCAGCTAAATAATGGTAACGATTCTTTTCTACAGGTTATTCCAGTTCTGTGGAATGCTGTGTGGGGAGGAATGCACATACACATCTACTTCTGGAAGCAGACTCTCAGAGATAATCTTTTTCTAATACTAATTTTGGTACTACCATAAAGCAACTCATTTTCTTTTCCTCAAAATTTTTTTTAATAGAGGTTTTTGCTATAGGGCGCATGTGCTCGCCAGAAAGATAGACACACACAGAGGGATAGAAAGCGAGAAATCACTCCTGGGAGGATGGCCACGCTGCAATCCCTTCTCCTCCATTCTCCTCTCGGGATCTTGGGCACACACACATATGCGCCCAGCATGAGTTTAAGCCACCGGGTCTGGGACTTGAACCACAGTCGACTACATGGGAGTCTAGCAACACAGCCATTATGCTAACTACTGGTCCCTCCTCAATTTTTTAAAAGTAGTTTGCTAGAGGGTATGTGAGCTTGCCAAGGGATGGGTAGGGGGTGGTGAAAGTGAGAAAGCACCCTTATGGGGGCATGGTCATGCCACAATCTATTCTCCGTTTTTCCCTCCTTTCAGGATTTTGGCCACATATGTGTGTGCACTTGGGGTGTTTTCAAGCCGCTGGGTCCAGGACTCAAACTGTGCAGTGGAATCCAACCACCTTAACCACCACTCCACTGGCTAGCCCTCAATTCTCTTTTCAAGGGAAAAGCCTGAGAAACTAAAAATCTATAAACTAAAAAATTAAGAAGCTTGATATTGTAATGAATTGAAGAGTTCATTAAGGACTCTTCAGAATTGCCGTTAATCCTGAAGCCAGGCAGAATGAATGGAAGGGTTACCTTTGCCCTTATTTTTCTAATGCAATTATTTAATATTACATCATATTTTATATTGTATATATTCCTGTCACAAACATGAAAACAAAGCTCACAAGAATAAAACATTAAGAGCCATGGCAAGAGTAACTACTTCCAAGTATCAGAACACAAAACTTCACTTTCCTCTCTAGAAGAAGGGCAAGAGCAGAAAGGAAAAGCCCAACAAAGGGGACTGAGACTTTCTAAGCATCAGCCTTGCTATTCCAATCAACTGTTAAAAATGTCAGAAGCTCTTTTTTCTTATTGCTTCCAACTTGCAGAAACTGTCACCTTGAGCTTTATCTTCCAGGTTTACTGTTTTCTAAATAATCTAGAGCTGCTGGAATCTAACAGTTGTTACTGTCTCAGATGTCTAATCACATTTAATATCTAGCAGATCCCCATCATTAGGGGAGTGGTGGCATTTACTGCTTTCTGAACTTACTGCAGTAATGAGGCTTGTGTGCTACGTGAGTGCTATTTCTAGTGGAGGGGAAATGTGACTTTCTCTGTGAGTCAATGATTGACCGAGTTTCCAGATGCTTTGCCAAAACTACCAGATACTGTATTTCTTGCTTTGAGGTAGCAAAACAAAACCTTTAGAATGTGATGTGTCTCTTTGGGGTGGGGGACAGAGCCTGAGAGGGAAGTAAACGGCAAAAGAAATTAGAGAAACAGGGAACCAGCAGTTAGCGTAATGGCTATGTCGCTGGACTCCCATGTAGTCGACCGCGGTTCGTGTCCCAGACCCGGTGGCTTAAAACTCATGCCGGGCACGTGTGCGTGCGTGCCCAAGATCCCGAGAGGAGAATGGAGGAGAAGGGACTGCAGCGTGACCATCCCCCCTGGGGGGTGATTTCTCGCTTTCTGTCTCTGTCTTCCTCTGTCTGTCTGGCGAGCGCACACGCCCTACAGTGAAAATCTCTCAAAAAAAAAGAAAAAAAAAAGAAATTAGAGAAACAAATGAAAAAACATAAAATTTTTTTTTTTTTTTGGAGAGGTTTTTGCTACAGGGCACATGCGCTCACCAGAAAGACAGAGAGAGACAGAGAGACAGAAAGCGAGAAATCACCCCCCAAGAGGGGATGGCCACGCCACAATCCCTTCTCCATTCTCCTCCTGGGATCTTAGGAAAGCGAGAAATCACTCCTGGGAGGATGGCCACGCCGCAATCCCTTCTCCTCCATTCTCCTCTCGGGATCTTGGGCACACACACATATGCGCCCAGCATGAGTTTAAGCCACCGGGTCTGGGACTTGAACCACAGTCGACTACATGGGAGTCTAGCAACACAGCCATTATGCTAACTACTGGTCCCTCCTCAATTTTTTAAAAGTAGTTTGCTAGAGGGTATGTGAGCTTGCCAAGGGATGGGTAGGGGGTGGTGAAAGTGAGAAAGCACCCTTATGGGGGCATGGTCATGCCACAATCTATTCTCCGTTTTTCCCTCCTTTCAGGATTTTGGCCACATATGTGTGTGCACTTGGGGTGTTTTCAAGCCGCTGGGTCCAGGACTCAAACTGTGCAGTGGAATCCAACCACCTTAACCACCACTCCACTGGCTAGCCCTCAATTCTCTTTTCAAGGGAAAAGCCTGAGAAACTAAAAATCTATAAACTAAAAAATTAAGAAGCTTGATATTGTAATGAATTGAAGAGTTCATTAAGGACTCTTCAGAATTGCCGTTAATCCTGAAGCCAGGCAGAATGAATGGAAGGGTTACCTTTGCCCTTATTTTTCTAATGCAATTATTTAATATTACATCATATTTTATATTGTATATATTCCTGTCACAAACATGAAAACAAAGCTCACAAGAATAAAACATTAAGAGCCATGGCAAGAGTAACTACTTCCAAGTATCAGAACACAAAACTTCACTTTCCTCTCTAGAAGAAGGGCAAGAGCAGAAAGGAAAAGCCCAACAAAGGGGACTGAGACTTTCTAAGCATCAGCCTTGCTATTCCAATCAACTGTTAAAAATGTCAGAAGCTCTTTTTTCTTATTGCTTCCAACTTGCAGAAACTGTCACCTTGAGCTTTATCTTCCAGGTTTACTGTTTTCTAAATAATCTAGAGCTGCTGGAATCTAACAGTTGTTACTGTCTCAGATGTCTAATCACATTTAATATCTAGCAGATCCCCATCATTAGGGGAGTGGTGGCATTTACTGCTTTCTGAACTTACTGCAGTAATGAGGCTTGTGTGCTACGTGAGTGCTATTTCTAGTGGAGGGGAAATGTGACTTTCTCTGTGAGTCAATGATTGACCGAGTTTCCAGATGCTTTGCCAAAACTACCAGATACTGTATTTCTTGCTTTGAGGTAGCAAAACAAAACCTTTAGAATGTGATGTGTCTCTTTGGGGTGGGGGACAGAGCCTGAGAGGGAAGTAAACGGCAAAAGAAATTAGAGAAACAGGGAACCAGCAGTTAGCGTAATGGCTATGTCGCTGGACTCCCATGTAGTCGACCGCGGTTCGTGTCCCAGACCCGGTGGCTTAAAACTCATGCCGGGCACGTGTGCGTGCGTGCCCAAGATCCCGAGAGGAGAATGGAGGAGAAGGGACTGCAGCGTGACCATCCCCCCTGGGGGGTGATTTCTCGCTTTCTGTCTCTGTCTTCCTCTGTCTGTCTGGCGAGCGCACACGCCCTACAGTGAAAATCTCTCAAAAAAAAAAAAAAAAAAAAAGAAATTAGAGAAACAAATGAAAAAACATAAAATTTTTTTTTTTTTTTGGAGAGGTTTTTGCTACAGGGCACATGCGCTCACCAGAAAGACAGAGAGAGACAGAGAGACAGAAAGCGAGAAATCACCCCCCAAGAGGGGATGGCCACGCCACAATCCCTTCTCCATTCTCCTCCTGGGATCTTAGGCACGCACACACACACGCCCGGCATGAGTTTAAGCCACCGGGTCTGGGCCTCGAACCGCGGTCGACTACATGGGAGTCCAGCGACATAGCCGTTATGCCAAGTGCTGGTCCCATGAAATAAATTATTAAAGTAGGTTTCTTGCTATAATTTTATGGTTTTAGATACTGATATTATAAATCTTTAATTTCTTAGTTTTGCCAGCATATGTGTGTGTGTGTGTGTTCATTACAGAGAGAGAGAGAGAGAAAGGAAGAAAAGACATTCCTATGAGGCATGACCACACCACAGTCCTTTCTCCCCTATTTTTTCATCCTGTTGGTATTTGGGGTACACATGCACATACGCCAGGCACAATTTTCAAGCCACAAGGATCAGGAGTCAAACAGTGGTCAACCATGTGGGATCTGGCTCCCTTAATCACTAGGCCATGGGGTTGCCCCAAATATTATAAATTTTTAACTCCCTTATAAATTTTCCACCTCCCTTCTTTGTATATCCTTTAAAACACTACACTATAACATGTTTGATCTAGTATGAAAGCTAAAAGCAAAATGTTTAGCAAAGAAAGCATTGGTAAATTTAGTTAGGGAGAATGTGTTACCTCAATAACCTTGGACTTGGGGCCAGCAGGTGGTGTGGTGGTTAAGGGTGTTAGATTCCCACATGGCTGACCACAGTTCAAGTCCTGGACCTGGTGGCTTGCTTTTTCATTTTCTCTCGCTCTGTCCCTCTCTGGTCAAATTTTTTTAAAAAGTAAAAAATTAATTAAAAAATTTAATTAAATTAAATAATTAAAAATAAAACCTTGGACTCTACTTTAAAATACAAGTCATATGAGGTCAAAATACACACAATCTCCCAGCCCCCTTCACTCCCAGTGGCTCCCCACTTTGCTCACAGACAGGTGAGGGCATTGGGTCTCCCTAGTCCTAGTCCACAAGTTTATCCTTCTGAACTTACTCTTTTCATTCTTTATTTTGTTCTCACATACATCCTTTCAAATGGCTTTGCTGTTCCTACTTCACCCCCTCAGTGTAGTTGCCATGCAACCTCCATGAGAACATGGACTTGGAATTCCCAGGGGTACCTGGACCAGTCCTGTATACACAGCAGGTATTCAAGATAATTACTGAATTGAAAACACACAGCTCTGATGACGCACAGTATCAGTGAAGAAAGAGAAACATACATGATCAATGTAGGTGACTGTCAGAGTGATGATCATTAAATATATAGTATTTTGGAGCTATGACCATTATAGGGCAGGGGGCACATCTAAGTCCTTTCAACCAGTAAAGTCCTCCTGACCTTGAGAACAACAATGACTCAAAAATGGACAATCAGAATCTTTTTGATGTGTAAGCTTTGGAAAAAGGAAACCTAATTTTCTGAATTCTGGGCTTAGAAGACCAGTGCAGTTAAGACAATAGATGCCCACCCTACCACAATGGATGCAATACTAAGAATAAAGCCAACATATTAACAGATGGAAGTGAGCAGGCAAGAACCCCACTATCCTCTGAGTCTCTGGATCATGCTATGCCTGAAGCTAGAAAATCCTTGGGCCTTATGTAAACCAGTGAATTCCTTTTAGCTTAATTAAGAAAGTTTCCACTGAGTTTATAATTCCTATAACCTGCATAAAAGTCGTCACAGATCACCCTACCAGCCTACTGCTACCAAACAACGGTCTCATTTCTGTAAAGAGTCAGCTGCCTTGAGAGCTGGCATCATGGCACATTCCATTTCCTTGACTATAAAGGTGAATTAAACTGGGTGTGGACAGGATGGTAGGGAGTGTACCTAACAGGACTCTTCAAATTCCATAGGGTGGGGAGGCAACCATCTTGAGCTAAATTCTGGTGCCCCGAAGTAGGGTTAATTCTAACTAGCAGACTACCTTGAAATTCTGAGGTATAATGATATAATGATAAGCAAAGGAAGCCAGACATGAAAGTAACTAGTGTGTGTTTCCATGTCATATCAAGCCTAATAAATTAGGCTAAACTAACACATAGTGATAGTTACCTCGGGATGGGGGTGAAAATTTACTGATGAAGAAAGGTAACCTTTCAGTGCACTCAACATGTCTGTGTCTCTCTTGGCACGGTGATGGTTCTGAGGGGTTTGCATATATGAAGACTCATCAAGCTGTATACTTGTGATTAGTGTTCTTTTTAATAAATGTAGGTTATGCTTTGGGAGGAAAAAAACTTAATACTTTGGTGCCTCATCCTTAACTTAGACCTAGGACACCTACATCCTTCTCTGTCCACTACAGCACCAAGGACGGGAGGCAGTGAAGGTTACTAAGCACCTTCAAGAAAGCCTTAGGAGAGACAGGCTGTGACTTACCATGTGCTCCTACTCCCATCTAAGCGGATCCCCTGAACCCTCCATCACACAGTACTCTGCTATGGGCACTATTGACCACATCTTTTACCCTGCAGAGGCTGGAAGTTCCTCCATCGATACCAAGCTTGGTGGGAGATATGATCACGTTCCTCTCTCTCAGCATTGTTCCCATTCTCTCTAGGTTCTAAAATTAAGCACCACGATTTGCATTTTTAGATCTTCAAGAAAAAGTTCTGGGGTACAGGCTGGGAGTTTAACCTAGTACGATCCTTATGGAACTGGGTTCTACATCTACCAAAATGGAAAAATGCACATTTCCTTTAGCCCAGCAATTCTGTTTCTAGTATTTATCCTAGAGATAGTCACTACAAGTGACAAGTGACAAATGTATGACATTACTTCCTGAAGGAGTGTGTAAAAAAATATTGGGAAAGAATATGCATAATACAGTATATTCTCAGGATCAGCATTTGGCATAATGGCTACGTCACTGGACTCCCATGTAGTTAACCGTGATTCAAGTCCTGGACCCGGTGACTTAAACTCACACCAGGCGCATGTGCGTACATGCTCAAGATCCTGAGAAGAGAATGGAGAAGATGGGATTATGTCGGCCATCTCCCCAGGGGGTGATTTCTCGCTTTCTATCTCCCTGTCTCTCTCTTTCTGACAAGCGCACACACCCTATAGCAAAAAAAAAATACTCTCCAGAAAAAAAAAAGAAGAATAAAAATTTTAAACTGTTCCAAATGAATTTGTGAAAAATATCTTGGGGGTCGAGTTTGTGGCATGGTAGTTGAGGTGGCCAGATCCCACAAAGCTGACTATGTGGTTCAAGTCTTGGGCTCAGTGGCTTGAGAAACATGCCAGCTGCATGGGTGTGCATGCCCAAAATCCTGAAAAGAGGGAGAAATGGAGAAGGGATTGCAGCATGACTATCCCCTATAGGGAGTGCTTGTTCACTTTCCCTCTTTCTCACTCCTCTCTCTGTCTCTTTCCTCTGGGTACACAAATTAAAAGCAAACAAATAAAAATAAAATCTTGGTTTTCATAAAAAAAAAAAAAAAAAGAGACAACACCTGGTAATGCTGTATACCATGCCACCTGTACAATGTAGAGACACAGCTGGTCACAAGATGCAGTATAGATATTTATTTTGTGTATGTAAAAGTCATGCAAATCAGCCTAAAACTTTTAGAGGAATTGTACCTCTACTGTATACCTTTGTCCCCAACAAGCTCAATCACTTTTGTTTTATCAAAATCCAAAAAGAAGGGGCCAGCAGATGGTGTAGTGGTTATGTCACTAGACTCACACATGGCCGATCATGGTTTGAGTCCTGGACTGGGTGACTTCAAATGCATGCCAGGCACGTCGTGCATGTGCACCCAAAATCCCAGGAGGAGAATGGAGAAGGGATTGTAGTGTGGCCATCCCCCTTGGGGGGTGATTTCTCACTTTCCCTCTCACTGCCTCTCTCCCCTCCTCCCCCAGTGAGTGCACATGCCCTAAGGCAAAAAAAAAAAAAAAAAAAAAAAGCCTTAAAAAAAAAAGAAAAAGAAAGGAAGGAAAACAGAGAAAAAGCTTTCTCCAAATCATTCACAACTGAAATCCACAGCAAAGTTGTTCTTATTCTGAAGACCAAAATAAAATAGGGAGAAGGGGTTGGTAGACTGCTTTTTCCAAGTTGCATTCCAGGGTAATAATAAAGCCTACTGTATTTAAAATAACAGTGTAATTAACTCAGCTGCTGGTGTCATCTTATGGGCTTCCAGAACCAAACTACCACTAACAGAAGTTGGGGGAGTAAAGCAAAGAGCACAAATAACCGTATTTCCAGAATGAAAGCATCTAACCTCGCCTTTCCGTTAAATCAGCAAGTGGAAAGAATCTTTTTCAATTTAGAAGGAAAACACCCCACTTTCCTCCTTGTGGTCTTCCTAGTAGCCCTGGTCTCTACTAACAAAGCAAAGATCACTGGAATACCAAGAGTAGTCCCCAGGCTTTGTGTAGGTAAAGTACAACCTTCCTAAACTGCTTGGAATGTGAGGGTTATTTAAATTTTAAATGGAACAAGCAGAGATTGGGCCTGAGACTTTAGTTAAATCAACATCTATATATAGGGTTACAGATTTTTTTTTTTTTTTTAACACACCATAGGGCAGTGTGTTTGCTAGAGAGACTCAGAGAGAAAATGAGAGGAAAAGTTAGAAATTACAACCCCCCCCAGGGGTATTGGCCATGCAATCCCTTCTCCTTCTTTCTCTTCTCAGGATTTTGGGTGCACACGCACCAGGTATGATTTTCTTTTTTTGTTGTTGTTTTTTTTGTTTTTGTTTTTGAGAGGTTTATGCTATAGGGCGTGTGTACTCGCCAGAAAGACACAGAGAGACAGAGAGACAGAAAGCGAGAAATCACTCCCAGTGGGGATGGCCATGCCGCAATCCTTTCTCCTCCATTCTTCCTTTCAGGATCTTTTTTTTCTTTTCTTTTTTTTTTTTAATTTTTTTTTTTTTGAGAGATTTTCACTGTAGGGCGCGTGCGCTCGCCAGACAGACAGAGAGAGACATAGAGACAGAAAGCGAGAAATCACCCCCCAGGGGGGATGGTCATGCCGCAATCCCTTCTCCTCCATTCTCCTCTTGGGATCTTGGGCACACACGCACACGCGCCCGGCGTGAGTTTTAAGCCACCGGGTCTGGGACACGAACCGCGGTCGACTACGTGGGAGTCCAGCGACATAGCCATTACGCTAACTGCTGGTTCCCTCCTTTCAGGATCTTGGGCATGCACGCACACACGCCTGGTGTGAGTTTTAAGCCACGGGGTCCAGGACGCAAACCGCGGTCAACTACATGGGAGTCCAGCGACATAGACATAGCTAACTGCTGGTCCCCAGGTATGATTTTCAAACCCCTGAGTTCAGGGCTTCAACTGCAGCCAGCCATGTGAGAGTCCAGTGTCTAAACCACCACACCACCTGCTGTGACCTCCTTGGACTACAGATTTTTTAAAATGGGACCCTCACCTCTTCTTCATCCCAGTTCATGATTAAATAGTAAGAAGGTATCAGTTGCCTACACTAGCTTAAACAGACCAATGTAAATTCTTGCCAAACAACTTGTAACCTGCCCCCTTCTTGCCTTCCTCTTGAATAAAACTAACTTTTTTAATGTCTATTTTGGATGAGCACATGTTTGGGGAACCAGAGTCTGTTCATCAGGAAGAATTCATTCTGAGCTCTGGATTAAATAAATCACTTTTATTTGACTTATTATACCTCAGTCTTTTTAGGTTGATAGTATGCTCTGTTCAGTACTTTTTAAAAGGAGAAATGGCACAAAACTACAATTGATTTTAAACATAAACAAATAGGGAATAGCGGGTGACATGATGGTTAAGGCACTAGACTCCCATGTGGCCAACCAAGGTTCGAGTCCCCAGACCTGGCGACTTACTTTCTCATTCCCTTCTCCCTTCCTGTCTTTCTCCCAGACCTGGCATCTTGCTTTCTCACTTTTCCTTCTGTCCCTCTCTGGTCAAAATTTTAAAATTAATTAATTAATTAATAATAATAAAATTAAATAATCTTTAAAAAATATACAAATACTCATTTTTAGACTCAATCTATCAAACTAAAGGAGATGCTACTTACGGTGTTGATTTATAGGAAGAATCCGGATATGTTCGCTTCTCATTCACTTTGCCATTGGAAAAGAATGCCATGGAACTGTCAATTCTGTCCGCAGAGTCAGACAGGGGTGGAGGCATGTCCGGTGTGCCAGCAGACACATTTTTAACCTAAAAAACAGCCCCATGAGATAGTTACAGATTTTTGCTATAGGGCGCCGGAGAGACAGAGAGACAGAAAGCGAGAAATCACTCCCCAGAGGGTATAGCCACACCACAATCCCTTCTCCTCTATTCTCCTCTTGGGATTTTGGGTACAAATGCATGTGCATCTGGTGTGTTTTAAGCCTCTGGGTCTGAGATTTGAACTGTGGTCGACTACGTGGGAGTCCAGCAACATAACCATTATGCCATCTGCTGGTCCCAAGATACAGTTATTCTTTACCCTTTAATCTAAAGAGGAAAGAAATGGAAGGAAATCATCATACATAAACTAATCTAATAATTATTTGGCTCACTAAATACAATTAAACCTATAATGACTGCCTTTTTATTAGTAGTATTAACCATCAACTCACTTTTTCTATAAATGTATAGTGTATTGCTAGTTTAAAAAGACTAGACTAGGGGCCAGCAGGTGGCATGGTGGTTTGTTGTAGAGTGCCACCGAATGAATGACCACCAAAGCCAGATTAAGTTTAAAGGACAATGGCATCAAATCGCTGTGCCAACCCAAGGTCTGCCAACTACAAGTTCTAGATTAATGAATTTTCTCATCTATAAAAACTGGGAGAAATACTATTTCCTAAAGTTATTCTGATATGTAAGTGAATTCACCTGACAGCAACAAATGTTTACCACAGAACTTTGGTGAGGGAAAAAGATGTAAATCTCTCTTAAAAGCATGGCCACCTAGATTCCTAACACTGTCAGATTCACGCAGCAGATCTTATAGTCTCTAAATTTCACCTAAAAATCTTTACATCATTAAATATTATTCTGTAGCTGATAAAAAATTACTGAAAAAAAAATCAAAGACCTTTAAACCACCAATTAGTTGTTTTAAGATAAAGGAACAGAAATAAGGTATAGAAAAATAAAATAATTTCACAAACTATGTGAAAAAGTGCAACTTTTCAGAAATAAGGAGGATGGGACTGCTCTAGCTTGGTGATTAGGACAATGGCATCAGATCACTGTGCCAACTCAAGGTCTGCCAACTACAAGTTCTATATGTTTTTTAAAATTATTTATTTAATTTTATTTATTCATTCATTTATTTTAATTTGACCACAGAGAGATACACAGAGAGAGAGAGAGAGGGAAAGTGAGAAAGCAAGCCACCAGGTCCAGTATTTGAACCACAATCGGCCATGTGGGAGTGTCCAGCGCCTTAACCACCATGCCACCTGTTGGTCCCACAAGTTCTATGTGGGAAGCCGCCCACATCAAAATGGCTGCCATGACCTTCACATAACAAAAATGGCCGGTGAGACCTTGACACATACACCAGGAACACAGAACTTCCTGGTTCAGACAAACCGACAGGTCCTCAATTAGGTCCGCTGTAAACCCTGCCTACTTTCTCCTGCCTTGTGTATATAAGAAAGTGTTCTGGCCCTCAATAAACGAGCGAAACCTTCATACCATCAAGAGTTGTGACACTGTGTGAGCTGTGATACTTCTTTTGCTCCCGTGCTGAGACGCTGCGCCGGTTCCAGACCTCCACCCCCTCACTCGGGTTCTCTGCCCGATATGTCCCGCAGGCCGGGACAGTTCTATATTAATAAATTTTCTCATCTATAAAAACTGGGGGAAATACTATTTCCTAAAGATATTCTGATGATTAAATGAGCTGACACTACAGTGCCTTTTGAACATAAATAAAAATTCAGAAGATGCTAAAATCTAGAATTAAGGTCATTGAATCTGATTAAAAACTTACAAGTATTTGCAGGTTACAACACTTTTAATCGGATTAGTTTGCTATTATAAATCCTTGCAATTAGGTTCGGCATAAATACAGTGTATTTCCCCGCAATACACACACCTTACATCTTAAATTTTCCATTCACTGCAGCACCAAAACATGACATGCACCTCCCCTACACTGCAGTATCACATACCAAAAGACATTCTACTCACCCCTCAAAGTACAAAAAAGCATTCTTGATTGTTTAAAATTCAGAGTCGGAAAAGAATGGAATCATTTCCCCCTGAAGTGGAATTTGGCAGTGACTGGGAAACCGGTAGGTGGGTTGCCAGGGAGTGTGCTTAGATCCCACCGCAGGGGGGACGGGGTGGGAACCATTTTGGCTCCCCCTGAATTCCTTACAAGAGAACACTTAGCCCAGCTTCACAGGGGAATGCTGGGCCAAACCCAAGGCTTATTCTTATTCTAGAGGCCACAATAGAATTTAAGAACGTTTTTACTTCAAATCCCACTTTACACTTCTCTGGACCCACCTGCCCCCAGTAACTTTACCAGAGCCTCTGTATCCTTCTAGATTTATTACCTGGAATGCCCTTCCCCCCTTTTGTTGCCAGCTAATCCTAAATTAGGCGTAACTGCCACCACCTCTTAGAAGTCTTCTACACAAGTCTCTGCTGGGCGGGGCACTAACCTGGTTCCTATCTCCCCACACCTGGGCATGCAAACCTCCTCCGTGGTAGTGGCTTGCTCACATATCTCCTACTTCAATAGCCAGTGGCCTGTTCCTAAGCCCCTGCTTACAACAGACCACATACTGAGCCGATAAGATCATTTAGTGGGCACAAGGTACGCCTTTTTCAGAAACCAGAAGCTGTGGCTCAAGAGTTAGACTACTTCCCCAAGGACCCAGACCCAGTAAGTGGCAAAACGGGCACTCTACTGCTATCATCTTTGAATCTCCAAAGCCCAGCATAGTATCTGGCACAACCAGGAGCCCAGAGTGTGCTGCAGAAAGGTGACCTTGTTGACTGCGCTTCTATTCCTATGTTGTGTATATCCAAGCTTCTTATCAATGAGCCACTCTGAATGACCCTTCTCTCTTAGTGCCAGCAGAAGTAACTAGCTTGACTACAGACGCCCTCATTCTGGCACAGATCTATCCTTACTTAAATCTTTTATATAAAAACATAAAAAATTCCAAGGCAGTGTTCACTTTGGAAGTTCATATACTGAAACTGGAAAAATGCAGATTATTAGCATGGCCCCTTTACAAAAATGACACCCAAGTTCATGAAGCATTCCAATTAAAACAAAACAAACTCAGACAGCTGTGGTAACTCAAAGATGAAAAAGCATCAGCCTTTGTCTTTAAAAAGCTCTTAAATTGGGACCAGAGGTGGCTTGGTGGTTGAGGCCCTAGACTCCCACATGGCTGACTACGGTTTAAGTCCAGAATCTGGTGGCTTGCTTTCTCACTTTTCCTTTCTCTCTCTCTGATGAGCACATGCGCCCTATAGCACATTTTAAAAATTATAATAATAACAAATAAAATTTTAAAAATATACTTCAAAGATCTTAAATCTAAAGACAGAGGCTAAATATGTACATAAAATAAAAAGTAAGGCCTTTTTATTTTTGAGGGTTTTGCCTTAGGGCATATCACTTGCCAGAGAGAGAGAGACAGAGACAGCGAGAAATCACCCCCTCGGGGTGATGGCCATGCCATAGTCCATTCTGCTCCTACGATCTTAGGCACACATGCACATGTGCTCGGCATGATTTTCAAGCCACCAGGTCCAGGATTCGAACCAAGGTTGGCCATGTGGGAGTCCAGTGACATAACTACTATGCCATCTGCTGGCCCCCCATTTTTTCATTTTTTTATGCTTCCCTAAAATACTACTTTTCCTTTAACCAACTTCACAGTAACAAGGCAAAGTGAACATAAATCCAGAATCTGCTGCTTTTGAAATAGAACAGAAGGAAGAAGGAAGACCTACTGAGGAGTGAAGAGATTAAGAATTTATACAAGGAATCCCCAATCTGTATTTCCTATTAGAGAACAGGAATATCTGAGTTTCATGGTTACTATTGATAGCAGTGAGCCAAAAGAAACCTGTAAAGCAAGAGTTACAAGGGAAAGGGGCTAGCAGGTGGCATAGCAGTTAAGGCACTAGACTCCCACATAGCCAACCACAGTTCAAGTCCTGGACTTGGAGGCTTGCTTTCTCACACACATACTCTCTCTCTCCTTCTCTCTCTGGTAAAATTTAAAAATAATAAAAATTAAATAAATAGTTTAAAAAATAGTTGTAAGAGAGAAAGGGAGCTAGGTTGCTTCAAGGTAAGGGTCAGACCACCAGCAGCGTAGCCAATGGAAAGGACCAGTCCACCGACCCAGAAAAGGCTAGGCTCTTTGATACCAGTAAAAGGGTTGTGATAAATGTACCCTGTTTTGAAAGAATTTACACTGGACAAAGATCACAGAAGAGGGTCTTGGGGGTGGGGGAAGGCACAACACCTAGTGAAAGTTCATTACCCAAAGCTGTCTGCAGCGACTGATTGGCCGTCATGGCATTCTGTTCAGCTGGATTTCCATCAGCCTAAGGGAGACTGCAAGCCTGGAATTATCTTCAGAAGGAATGTCTTGTGTCAGTCAGTCACAGAGGCAATCATAAGTAGGCTAGTCAATTATCCCTTCCTCATCTTAGATCTCTGGTCCTTAATTTTTTTTTTTTTTTTAATAGCAATGTCTCTCCTGGATAAGCTATCTTCCCCATAGGATCCCCAGTCAGCCCACTCAATGATATAGCTAATGTTTTTTTTTTTTTTAAAAACACACACACACACACACACAGGACCAGCAGTTGGCGTAATGGCTATGTTGCTAGACTTCCATGTAGTCAACCATGGTTTGAATTCTGGATCTGGTGGCTTAAACTCATGTTAGCGCTTGTGTGTGCGTGCCCAAAATCCCGAGAGGAGAATGGAGAAGGGATCGCAGCATGGCCATCCCCACTGGGGGTGATTTCTCGCTTTCTGTCTGTCTCTCTCTTTCTGGTGAACACACGCGTCCTATAGCAAAAACCTCTCTGAACAAACAAAAAAACCAACAGGGGCCAACAGGTGGCACAGTGATTAAGGCACTTAACCACTTGGCCAACCGCAGTTCAACTTCTGGACCTGGTGGCTTGAAAATTACACTGGGTGCATATTTGTACATGCCCCAAATCCCAGGAAGAGAAGAGAGGAGAGGGGGTTCTGGTGTGGCCATGCCCCCAGGATGTAATTTTTCACTTTTCCTTTCACTGTCTCTCTTCACTCTGACATGAGCACATGTCCTATGGCAAAAACTTTAAAAAAACAAACCCACAAAACCCCTGCATCTTTTTTAAGAGACTTTTTTTTTTTTTTTTTTTTTTTTTTTTTCTATAGTGTAGGTTCTCTTCATTGAACAACACGTGTGCACTTGCTAGAAAGACAGACAGAAAGAGAGAAATCACCCTATCCTCTAGCAGGTATGGCCATGCTGCAGTCTCTCCTCTTCCATTCTTCTCTTGGGATTCTGGGTGTACAAGCACACGCACCCAGCGTGAGTTTTAAGCCACTGGATCCAGGACTCGAACCATGGTTGACCACATGGAGGCTAGCAACGCAACCACTACACCATCTGTGGGTCCTAAAACCCCCTACATTTTAATAATCATAAATCTTAAACGATTCAGAGCCTGCAAAAAATTAGACAATTGTTTTTTGAGAAGTTTTTGCTATTGGGCGCGTACACTCGCCAGAAAGATAGAGAGAGACAGAAAGTGAGAAATCACCCACCAGGGGGGTGGCCACACCACAATCCCTTCTTCTCCATTCTCCCCTTGAGATCTTGGGCACACATGCACACGCGCCCGGCAAAAATTATACAATTCTAAACAGCAAGTGATGAACAATTTTCTCAAGTAATTTGAGAATAGCTCTAACAAATTACAAAGCAAGGTTAAAACAAAATTAAAGACGTCTGCCCAGCCATGGTGATGCGCAGTGCTAAGACACTGTGCATAGCACACTGTGGGCTCACGGGAGGCCCAGATTAATTCCCAGTCCAACCAACCCTAAAGCCTGGAGCAGTGGAGGGCACCTGTAATCCCAGCAATTTAGCGGGGTGAGGCTGAGCATTGTGCATAGTGAGATCACGTCTTGAACAAAAAAGAAAGGAAAGAAAGAAAAAAGTCAAATAAAACTAAAATTTAAAAAGATTTGTCTTAAACTAAGAATTGAGGGGAGAGGAAAATTTAAGAAGCAATCACTCCCAAAACCAAATGCTGTATTTACTATTCAGAAGCCAGCGGGAACCTCAGGCCAGGTAAACTGATCCAATCTCTGCCCTGTGGCTTCAAGTGCAAATCCACACCCACAGCCCAGCTGGTTTCTCTACTCCCAGATTGCTCTGCACTTCCGGTCCCCAGTGTACCCACTCACATTTAAACTTTACCAAGGAGAAGTCGCAAGGCAGCAGGAGAAAAGATAGCCATGCTGAAGCTGTGGGGGGAAATACAACTAACTAGACAAAGAGGGACTCAGGCTCACTCTTGAGATTAATTTCAAAAAGGAAAAGTGCTCACGCAGGCCAGGCTTAAGGGAAATCAGCAAATAATTCAGGGGAATACACAGGGGAATTTTACTAAGATTCATATTCTAATCAATAAAGAACTTAGGTATTTCTAAAAGGTCAAAATGAAATAAACATGCTTTCAAAAGATCTTCACACAAGGTAACTATGATAGGGATACATTTTTATTCAAAATGTAATGACACTCAGAGACGCAGAGCTGAGAAAAGGGAGGCGGGGAGGCGGGGCCAGAGCTAGAGCCAGAGCCAGGCTGAGACCAAGCAACAGGCTGCCGGGGCTGGCCCACGCCGATCGGGCCCTGCGAGTGTTTCAGAGAGCCAGCGGGCAGGAGAGGCAGCAACTTCTGGCCTGAGCCAGGGACAGCCCAAAAAGCCAGACTCCATGCCTGCCTTCAGCCAGTGGCCGGAGAGCACATCCTGTGATAGACTTCGCTCAGCCTCCCACCAGGGCTGGCCCTCAGGAAGGCATGTTCAACAGGACAACCAGGTAGGTCACCACGACTGAGAACTCCACGTCGGCCCTACTGCCAAACAGGCCAAGGCCTCCAAGAAGTCCACAGACCACCCTGAGTATTCAGACACGATCGTGGCTGCCATCCAGGCCGAGGAGAACTGCGCAGGCTGCTGATGCCAGCTCATCCAGAAGTACATCAAGAGCTGCTACAGGCAGGTGAGAAGGCCGACTGGCAGATCAAGTTGTCCATCAAGTGTCTGTCACCACCAGGGTCTTCAAGCAGACCAAAGGAGTGGGTGCCTCGGGGTCCTTCCGACTGACCAAGAGCCATGAGCCCAAAAGATCAGTGGCCTTCAAGAAGACCAAGAAGGGAACCAGCAGTTAGCGTAATGGCTATGTCGCGGGACTCCCACGTAGTCGACCGCGGTTCGCGGCTCGGACCCGGTGGCTTAAATCTCACGCCGGGCGCGTGTGCGTGCGTGCCCAAGATCCCGAGAGGAGAATGGAGGAGAAGGGATTGCAGCGTGACCATCCCCCCTGGGGGGTGATTTCTCGCTTTCTGTCTCTATGTCTCTCTCTGTCTGTCTGGCGAGCGCACGCGCCCTATAGCGAAAACCTCTCCAAAAAAAAAAAAAAATTAAAAAAAAAAAAAAAAAAAAAAAGACCAAGAAGGAAGTCAAGAAGGTGGCCACGCCAAAAAAGGCAGCCAATCGGAAGAAGACTGCTTCCAAAGCCCCAAGCAAGAACCCCAAAGCCGCCCCAGTCAAGAAGGCCAGGAAGAAGCTGGCTGCCAGGCCCAGGAAAGCCAAAAGGAAGGCCAAATGTGTGAAGCCCATCCAAAGCAAAGTCCATCGCCAGGAGGGCAGGCAGGAAGAAGTGTTAAGGCTTTCCTAGTGGACACTCCTCCCTGTCGCTTTTCTGTAAATACTTTTCTCCTTCCCCCTGATTCTCATCTGCAGTCCTTAACCCTTTCTATTCTGACTCTGAGAGACAGAATTTGGATTCCTTAGACATTGTGGGGAATTATGTGTTTTTTTTTTTTCCCCCTTAACCCGCTATGCAAGAACAGCAACGACCAATCTCATCTCTGTAAGGATGAGAATGTACTTACATTTCATTTCATTGATTTGTTATTAATCTCTATGGGTTTAGAGATCTGGGTGGGCTTGTGTGTGTGTTTTGTTCAATGGTGTGTTTGTCCTGAAGGTAGATAGGGAGGAGGGAGAGACAAGGCTGTTTAGGCCAGAAGAGAGGGAGCCAGGAACTGTAGGGTTTGTAAGAGATTCTTTAAGGCAAGTGAGCTTCCTTTAAGTTGGGCACTCTGTTGGAGAAGCAGAATCTTGGACTTTGGGGGAGAGGAGGGAGGTGGGTAAAAACCTGTCTGGGCAGATTTCTGCCTCCCAGCATGAGCAGCAGAGGGGACCCAGACCCACTTCCTTGTCACTTCTATTAGTCTGCCCTATGGACTGACAGTGCTTGGGAGAAGCTTGATCTTCTCTGGGGGATGGGGGGCGGTTCTCTGTGGCTTGGGCGACCTCTCTGTTGAAAGGAAGTGGAAACTTTGGAGTCAGGGTAGGGAGTCGGTCAGCCAAGTGCCTCAGTGTGCCCTCTTGAAATTTGGGTTTTTCTGCACAATTGATGGATTGTGTCCTTAGAGGACTCTCCCCAAACCACGTTATTTTTTTTGTTTGTTTCTCCTGTGCCAAGGGGTGCCTTTGCTTGGTTTGGTGGGACTGCAGCCCCACTACCAGCCTTTTAAAAGCCTCCCTGCTTTTCACTTTTGAGGCTTTTTCTAAGTAGCTATGGATGGGTGGGAGGAGTGGACAGCAAGACTCAGCGCAGTGGGTTTTGGATTTTAGTAGTTTTACCAAGGTAGGTTTGCGTGCATGTGTGTATATGTATATATACTCATCTAGGGTGAGTGCTTAACATGTCACACCCAGGAGCTGGGAGAAAAAAACCTGTACAGTTGCCTTTTATTTTTTATAAAATGGGAAAATTGTGCACTTGTGCGTGTACCCCCCCCCTTTAAAAAAAACAAGTTTTATTTGTGTATGTAAAAATGTGCTGTCTTTGTCATTTTAAAACTTTTTAAATAAAATTGGAAAGTGAGATGTAAAAAAATCTAACAACACTCATTAGAAGTGCTCTGATTATGTCACTTGTGGAAAAAAAAAACAACTTTGTAACAAATAACATCAAACACTCCTTGGGGAGTCAGGACTGAAAACATCCTAAATCCGGAGCGCATGCTAAAAGGAAAGCACAGAGGGTGACCGCCTTCAGAGCAGTTCAGGTGCTCTCTTCCAAATATCTGTGATTTTTCTGCCTTCCTCACCTGGCACTCAGATGGATGGACTTGAACATGCTGGTCCCAGCTCCCCCACTCTGACTCCCTGAAGTCAGAGGGAATACAAAGGTCAGGAATGTCTTAGGTCACTTTGAAAGAAAATCTTTTCCCCCAAAAAAAGTGTGGGATAAACATTTATATCCACTTGATTTCAATTTCATATGTCACTTGCTATTAGTAAAAGCAAAAAGTTGTAGGACCAGCAGATGGTGTAATGAATGGTTAGGTAGCTGGACTCCTACATAATCAACCATAGTTTGAGTCCCAAACCAAGTGGCTTTAAGTTCACGTGGGGCATGTACGTGGGGCATGTATGCATGAGTGCCCAAAACCCCAAGAGGAGACTGAAGGAGAAGGGAGTGTGGAAGCGTGGCCATCCCCCCCGGGGGTGATTTCTCACTTTCTCTCTCTCTGATGAGCACACAGGCCCTATAGTAAAAATCTCTCTCTTAAAAAAAAAGGCTAAAAGTTGCAGTGATATCCATTCTCCATTGTTCTCTTTGTCCTGACTTCATTCCTAGTTCACACATGGGAGAAAAAGTAAGCAAGGCCTGCCGCAGTCTGGTCTAGCAACACAACAAAGGTTACCACCTCTAAGAATGATGCTGGGTATCCACCATGTGCCAGGCAAAACCTGACCTTGTTTACTCCTCATCCCCACCCACTAAGATAAGATTGTCTCTATTTTCAGATGGGGAAATGAGCCTCTAAAACTACATGAACTTACTCAAGATCACATGGAAGGCAAAGCAGTAAAAGGGGCTTTGAACCCTGCTCCACTTAGTTCCAAAGCCCAGCTTTTTGTGGCATAACTGCCACCTCAGTAATTCACATACGGCATGACGACCTATTTCTGGGATGTAATCTTTCTGGGTATTTTAACTATTCTCTGCAAAAAGGAGACCAATCTCACTGCCTTAAACTCCTTACTACATCCTAAAGAGGTAGGACATGAAACCATCCTGAAGAGTTTCATCTGCCTACTAATCTAACTTTGTAAGAGCAGCTTTCAGTACAAAATTACTAAGAATTTGTGTTTCAGTCACTGGGCGATTTTGTTTAGGTCAGCTAGAGGAACACCACCCACAAAAGGGAAACAGAGGGCTTTTCCTGCTTGGTAATTAAAGTGGAGAAATACTCCGCAGGAGGGGCACCTTAATCTCAAAGTATCATCTCCAGTTTTATGAACTGCCCAATCCACCTTCCCCAGTCCTGCACCCTTGCACTACACTCTAAACAAAAAGTGGAACAACTCGTTTTTCTTGTTTTCTGATGTTTTACATCCACAGATGCTTCAGAAAACAAAGGTCTCGAAATTGACTCTGGAAAGAAGGTAGATGCTCCTGTGTGTACTAATTCCACAATGAAAAGATTGTGGAGCAGATTCGAGCAAGTCTGAATAATTTACATTGCCCATCAGTCACTGACGATTTCGCAAATACAGCACTCCCTACCCAACTGCACCTTGCCCAAAGAAATAGTAAGAAAGAATTCTGAAACTCCTAGGAGTCTGTGAGTATTAGAGCTTTGGAAAGGGGTAAGGTGGAAAAACAGTATACTCCAAGAGTGAATCTTATCGATTGTGTCATTCAAGGCCCCTTGCTCTAGAAACAGATCCTGGTGAAGACTACTTCAGCTTAATACACATGTACCTACCACCTGCCAGAGCTTCTGGACAGGTGGCAAGAGGACATGAAATGTCATAGTCCTCAGAGCCTAAGAGCCATCGCCTATAGTTCCAGATTCCCTGCAGTATACTCCAATATGCCGTGTGTTCTTGTTTTAAAGGACACAGAAGGAGCTTTGTGCACACATTAACTCAGAGCTAACTGAACTTCCAGCTTAACAGTTGCTGCTCAGTCTACAGAACAGGGGTTTTCAAAGTGTGGTCCTCAGACCAACAACACTATCACCTACTCAGGCCCCACTAGGACCTACTGCTTGGGGGTCGAGCCTAGCAATTGTGTGTTTTTTTTTTTTTCTTTTTTTGAGAGTTTTTTTGCTATAGGGTGCAATCACCAGAAAGAGAGAGACAAACAAAGAGACAGAAAGTGAGAAATCATCCCCTGGGAGGATGGCCATGTCATAATCCCTTCTCCTCCATTCTCCTCTCGGGATCTTGGAAACACACGCACACGTGCCCGGCAAGAGTTTAAGCCACTGGGTCCAGGACTTGAACCACGATGGACCACATGGGAGTCCAGCGACACAGCCATTACACCAACTGCTGGCTCCCCTAGCAACTGTTTTAATGAGCCTTCCAGGTAATTCTGAGGCTTGCGAAGATTGAGAACTATCAATGTATGACACAATTTCCATGTAAGACACAATTTCCCCATGGCAGACAACTGTCCCGTTTAAATCATTATATCTATACGTGACTTAGAAACATAAACTCAGTGCAGGAAACCTAGGGATTTCTGCTTTCAGAGAGCCAAAGGACTTGGCATCTTCTATAACAGAAGTCTCTAAATCGCATCTCCAAGGTGCCCTGGCCTGTCCTCATACCTCTTTTCATTCAGAATGGTACTGGGGCAGACAGGCCTACTGTGCTCTACTCTTAGAGATTCTGAAAATCGAATAGGATGCTCCCATGTTTGCTCTGTTTTATCCCATCTGAGGCTGTAGAGGACAATGCAGTCTTTTCTAGGGTGTGAGTGTAGTAAAGCTTTACCTTAAGGATGCCTGCACTGGTTGAAAATAAAAACACTGAATTATTTGAGCTCCATCAGATGTCTAATATTGATAGCCTCTCCCAGCAGTCTCACCCATATACTCCGTCTCCCACCATGCACATCTGTGTGTAGGGAGGTAATATGCCTCCCTGCCCATACTCTTCAGAAAAGCATTGGTTCTTATTGTAAACTTGGAGAACAATTGATATGAGGAAGCTTAAGCTAAACTGCAACAAACATTATATTTACTTGCATCTTTCTCACCTTAGCTTCCTACTGTTTTTTGGATAATGGCCTGTTCCCCCAAAGATGCATGCTTTGGAAGCTTGATCTGCAGTGTAATGGCTTTGGGAGGGAGTGACACACAGAGGAAGTGTTAAGTCTGCCCCACTCCCACCCCCACCAGCTGTTGACCTGCCTCTTCTCTCCACCACACTGTGCTATAGCAGCCAGATGCAGAGCTCATGCTCTTAGGCTTTCCAGTCACAAGAACTGAGGACTGTGAGCTGACAAACATTTTTTTTTTTTTTTAGGTTTTTGCCATAAGGCACATGCACTCATTGGAGAGACAGTGAGAGAAAAAGTGAACAATCATCCTCCCTCTCCCCCAGGAGGGATGTCCATGCCACAATCCCTTCTCCTCCATTCTCCTCTTGGGGATTTTGGGCATGCACACACATGCATCCAGTGTGATTTTTCCAGCCACCAGATCTGGGACTCAAACCACAGTCGGCCATGTGGAAGTCCAGCGTCTTAACCACTATACAACCTGCTGGCTCCTAAATCTCTATTCTTTATGTACCCAGTCTTAGGTATTTCTATTCATCAACACAATACTGAATTAATACACTGCCTTAATTAAGCTTATCACGGCAAATACTAATAATTATTACTCTTGGTAAAATTACTCAGCGTGGAAATATGTGCCGATTCTCATATAAGTCCCATAATTGTTACAGCATCAGCATATCCATGAATGGAACTTCTATATTCCCCATTTACAGAGCAGTAATCTCTTAAATGAGCAGACAGAACTCCCTTGGAGAAAAGCAATTATCTTTACCAGCAGTCAAAGAAACCAAAACTACCCAAGACAGACCACAAAAGCCAAGGTCCACACTACACAATTAGAGTATTATTCTATCCCTAAATTTTATTGTGTTTTTGAAATTTTGCCAGAGGTTGCATGCGCCCTTGGAGAGAGAGGGAGAGAAAGAGAGGGAGGGAGAGAGAAAGTGAGAAAACACCTCCCAGGAGAATGGTCACCCTGCAATCCCTTTTCCTCTACTTTTCCCTCCATTCAGAATTGTGGGCATGCATGCATATGAGCTGGCATGTTTTTCCAACTGCTGGCTCCAGGACTTGAATTATGCAGTCAGCCAAGTGGGATCCAGTCACCTTAACCACTATGCCACTAGCTGGTCCTACTGTGTGTGTGTGTGTGTGTGTGTGTGTGTGTGTGTGTGTGTGATTTTGTTTTGAGCTTTGCTGACAAAAGTTTTATGACTTAAAACTCAAACTCAAATTAGTCTGACTTATTCTCACTCTTGAGCTTTCATGCTCTCTTGTCCTTTGCTCTCCTCCATGGGATGACATAACAAGAAAACCTTTGCCAAGTAGGACACAGTGATATGTACCTGTGATCTCAACACCTTGGGAGGCTAAGGCAGAAGAATCAGAAGTTCAAGGCCAGCCTGGGCAACAAGTGAGACCTGCATATTCTTTTTAAAAAAAGAATTATTTTATTTTTGTTATTATTATTAGTTTTGTTTTTCTTTTGATAAGAGAGAGATAGAGACAGGGAGAAAGTGAGACGGCAAAACAGCCAGGTCCAGGACTTGAACCATGGTCCGCCATGGGAAGTCCAGCACCCTAACCACCATGCCACTTGCCAGCCCCAGATCTGCCTCCTTTATTAAAAAAAAAAAAAAAAAAAAACAAGGGCCAATAAAATATCTAAAAAAGACCAGTGGCCAGTAAATGACTTGGTGTTAAGATGCTGTATTCCTGCATGACCAATGGCAGTTCAAGTCCTGGACCCAGAGGCTTTGAAAAATCATGCCAGGCATGTATGTATGCATATGTGCTCAAAATCCCAAGAGGAGAATGGAGGAGAAGGGACTGTGGTGTGGCTATCCCCCCAGGAGGTGATTTCTCACTTTTCCTCTGTCTCTTCCTGTATCCCTGCACCAAGCTCAAACACCCGATGGCAAAAACTAAAAAATAATTAATTAAAAAAAAGATGGGGCCAGCAGGTAGCATGGTCATCAGGATGCTGGCTGGACTCCCACATAGCTGACCTCAGTCTGAGTCCTGAACCTAGTAGCTTGCTTTCTCACTTGCCCTGTCTGTCTCTGGTGAGTTCACATGCCCTATAGCAAATTAAATAATAATAATAAATGAACATTTAAATAGACAATTCTTTAAAAAGTTTTTTAAAAAGAGGAAACCAGGAGGTGGCATAATGGTTACATTGTTGGACTCCCATATAGTCAACCACAGTTCAAGTCCAGGACCTGGTGGCTTAAATTCACAATGGGTGAGTGTGCATGCATGACCAAGATCCTGAGAGGAGAATGGAGGAGAGGGATTGCGGCATGGCCATCCCCTCTGGGGGGTGAGTTCTTGCTTTCTATCTCTCTGTCTCTGTCTCTCTGGCAGGTGCACATGCCCTATAGCAAAAATCTCTAAAATAAATAAATAAATAATAAAATATCAGAAATATATATGGCTCTCACTAGATGTGGGCCTCCAGACTGTAAGAAATAAATTTCTGTTCTTTATAATTTACACATTACCAGGTATTCTGTTACGGGGGCACAAAACAGACTAAGACATTACTTAGCCAGAATACTCTTGCAGGTACTACTAAAGACTAATCTCAAGTACACAAATTTTACAATCAACTTACTATTTACTACTGAAGTGTATGCTTTTCCAAAGCCATGCTCCAGTTATAAGTACGTACTTCAGGGAAAATGAGTATGTACCTTTTGATATTTATGTTTCAATAAACGCAGGTGGGACAAGAGAGACTTGAACACAAAGATTATTACTCAAAATGCATCTTTGTGAACTAAAAGGAGCTCTGGTATCCATGGCTGAATAGTCCACCAAGGCATTCTCAGCATCCTGAGAGGACATTTCTTGCCCCTGTGAGAAGCCCAGCTAGCAGGTACAGAAAGGGATCTGAGCTGCACAGAACCCTCAATGAGAGAAGCCAGCAGATACACACATCTAAAGTGCTTAGAAATGCAATCTAGGGGCCAGCAGGTGGTGTGGTGATTAAGGCTCTGCACTCCCACATGGCAGACTGTGGTTCAAGTTCTGGACCTGGCAGCTTGCTTTCTCATTTTCCCTTTCTCTCTCTCAGGTCAAATTTTAAAATAATAATAAATAAATGAAATGAAATAAATAATTCTTTTAAAAAGAAAAAAATGCAACCTAAGTTACTCTAATTTAAACCTAGTTAGATGACCACAGACATCAAAAACAAAGGGGCAATTACAATTAATCCACACAGTATGTTAGTACTTATGGCCTACATGCACCCTTCCACACAGTAACTTCGGGAATGCCATATGGTGTAAAAGGAACCCTGTCCCTGGCCACATGGGTTAGTGTCAGAACGGTCAACCAACCCAAGCACACTAAGTCACAAGTTTTATTGTATTATTATTTTTTAATTTACCACAGTGTGCTCAGGGAGAGGGAGACAGTATCCCCTAACAGGTCATGGCCATGCCACAATCCCTTCTCTATTTCTCCATCCTGCTGGCTGACAGTGGTCGGAGTTCTGGACTTGGTGGTTTGAAAATCATGCCAGGCATGTATGTGTACATGCCCATAATCCTAAGAAGGGGACTGTGTTGTGGTGATTTTTTACTTTGTCTTTCACTGTCTCTCTGGTAAGTACATGTGTACCCTATGGCAAAAAAAACTAAAACTAAAACTAAAAAAAAAAAAAAAACCACTTGAACCCAGAACTTAAGAGTCTAGTGCTACTGCCCATAAGCCAGGTACTCTCTCCAAACCAAATGTCCTTGACATACATATCAGATACAGATACTAAAATTCACCTGACTAAAGTCATATCAGAAGTGGTAAAGCTAGAACTCAAAACCTGGTATTCCAACTACTTCTATAAGAAGTAGAAAAGTCGGGAACCAGCAGTTAGCATAATGGCTATGTCGTTGGACTCCTACGTAGTTGACCGCGGTTCGCGTCCCAGACCCAGTGGTTTAAAACTCACACTGGGCGCATGTGCGTGCGTGCCCAAGAACCCGAGAGGAGAACAGAGGAGAAGAGATTGCGGCGTGACCATGCCCCCTGGGGGGTGATTCTCGCTTTCTGTCTCTATGTCTCTGTCTGTCTGGCGAGCGCATGCGACCTATAGCAAAAAAACTCTCCAAAAAAAAAGAAAAAAGAAAGAAAAGAGAGTACCAACAATCCCATTAGGCTATTTACCTAAGAACTCAAACTTATACGTGTAAAGGTCTCCTGTGCCTACAGTGAGGCACAAAGCTAACTGTGCCTGGTTTTCCATGTGTATGTAGAAAAATAACCTCGACCAACAACACGGAGGATCACTCAGCACAGGAAGAACATTTGCAGGTATCTATTCTTACCATAAGGAAACCATTCGCTGATTCTCAGCACTGAGATGCACGTCCTTCATACAATCAAAACAATGGAAAGGGAAGGAACACATCTTTTCTAATTGAAGGGAGGAAGGCACATGGTTTGGCTTGTCATATGTGTAGCAGGTTAGTCATTTGTGAAAAGTACACTAACGGTCATGCAATAGATTACACCATCTCAGAACTACACCCCGTAAAAGTTGATCTTTATCCCTACCAAAGCTCTTATCAGAATCAAGAGTATCAGAGAAACTACTTGAGTTTTGCATTCTCAGCAATTGCCAAAAGGTAAAAAGCAGAAGAGAAAACTCTTTAGGCTGATAAACAAACAGAAACCATCGTGGTACACTTTTACACACACTTGATTGGTCTCACAATACCAAGGGGCTACTGGTGAGGTTATAAATGGCTCAATGCTGGGAAATAATTGGCATTCTCTTAAAAGATGGGCTTTCACAAACTCTATACCCCCCCGAGTTCTACTCCCAAGAATATACCCAAGAGAAACTTGCACAAGTGTAAGTAACTCAAAGTGTTCCTCAAATGCTGTCCTTAATAAGCCAAAAGCTTATCAATAGAAAACTGGATAAAACATTATGAAATGCCATAAAATATAGGATCAGACAAGGGTGCCACACCAGATGGTTTCCAGCTACAACAACACAGGGATGAGTCTTACTAATGCAATGTTGAGCAAAAAGACAAGTACCAAGACATGCCAGCCCATACAGGAACATTTTGTATGAAGTTAAAAAGCATCCAAAACAAAACAATAAATTGCTGGGTCACACATATATGTGGCAAAAAAATTTTTAAAAGCAAAGTGTAGGGGCAAGTAGGTGGTATGGTAGTTAAGGCACTATACTCCCACATGGCCAACCACAGTTCGGGTCCCAGTCCTGGCAACTTGCTATCTCACTTTCCCTCTCTCTCTGGTCAAATTAAAATATAATAAGTTAAATAATTTTTTTTAAAAAAAGCAAAGTGTAATGAACTCAAAAATCAAGAAGGGCCACGTGTGGGGGCAGGTAGAAGCCAGTGGATGAGCAAGTAAAAATATATGTGAGTTAATGTAACTCTGTCTTAGTGATGTAATTCTTGGGTGTGATGGTTAATCTATGGGTGTTCATTATAAACCAAATAAATAAATGTAACAACAATCTATGTGCGGACAAAGATGACAATGTTATAAATCAAGAATTGGATTAATCTATTTTATGCACTTAAAACTCAATTTTTAGGGACCAGCAGATGTCATAATAGTTACATTGCTGGCCTTCTAAATAGTCAACCACGGTTTGAGTCCCAGACCCAGCGGCTTAAAACTCATGTCGGGTATGCGTGCATGCGTACCCAAAATCCCAAGAGGAGAACAGAGGAGAAGGGAATGAAGTGTGGCCATCCCCACAGGAGGGTGATTTCTCACTTTCTGTCTGTCTGTCTCTCTGGCAAGCACATGAACCCTATAGCAAAAATCTCACTTTAACAAACAAACAAGGGGCCGGCAGCTGGTGTGGTGGTTAAGGTGCTGTACTCCCACATGGCTGACCATGGTTCAAATTCCGAATCTGAGGGCTTGCTTTCTCACTTTGCCTCTCTCTCTCTGTCTCTCTATGGTCAAATAGTAATAATAATAATTATTATTAATAAAATTAAATAAAATAATTCTTTTAAAAAATGAAACAAAAAAGCAATTTTTAAAGAGACTACTTAAGATTTTTCCTAAGAGCTTGTTGGCATAAAAATACTCAATCAGGGCCTAATACTGGCTTTGTCTTCTTCTATATGACTCTTTGCATGTGAACACAAATGTTTTCTTCAGACAGAAGTAAATTTAACTTCGACATCAGTTTTTTCCACTCTCTAAAGATGTCATTAGATTTTTACTGCAAGAAAGTAACTTAACAGGGGCCAAATGGTGGCACAGCAGGGGAACGCAACGTTCTCCAAGGCTGATCCAAATGGGAAGGTCCTACGTCTGCATCTAGAGACCTGAGTACACTGTGCCCAGGATCAGGGCTGCCTAACGCCGGGGGTAAATTTCAGTAGGAACTGCTATTGGTACCATCTGTCTGCTTTTTCTCTCAGTCATGAAAAATAAATAAACTTTAAACAAAGAAAAAGAAAAGAAACTTCATAGGTTTTTATTTATTTTCTGGTTAAAATATATTCACAAAAGAGAGAATAATCGAAAGGTTCTATTTTTACCAAAAATGGAAAATTTCAGAAGATAAATTTCATTATTACTTGTTAGCCATTTGGGAATAAAATTAAGTTAGAGCTTAGTTCATACCATAATGATGGCATAGTGGTTAAGGAAGCCGGGTCCCTAATGGTCAACCATGTTAAAATCCCAGCCACAGATATGTGTATGTGAGTGCCCCAAATCCTGACAGGATGGAGAAATGGGAGAAAAGGTATTGTAGTGTGACCAAATCCCTCGGGCGGAGGCCTTCCCCTAGCCCCCATCTGTCCCTCGCTGGCAAGCACACACACCCTCTGGCAAAAAATGAGTCCCTTAATCTGAATGAAATATGGATCTTACTTAATGATAAGTATCACTATTGGTTGTGACTAATGTACCATAACATAAAATGTTAACAGGGAAAACAGTACAGTGGTATATGGAAACTCCTTATACTATACTTGCAACTTTTCTATAAATCTAAAGCTACTCTAAAATGAAAGTTTATTTTAAACAGCCAGATCGAAGTTGATGGCCACAAAATACTATGCTTACTACAAACAATTTCATGGTAAATCTATAATGGGTAAATTCTATGTATATAAGTCATACCTCAATAAAGTTGTTTTTAAAAAGTTGTGAAGCTGAGACCAGCAGATGGCGTAATGGTTACATCACTGGACTCCGACTAGTCGACTGTGGTTCAAGTCCCAGACCTGGCAGCTTAAAACTCATGCCTAGCATGTATGCCCAAGATCCCAAGAGAAGAATGGAAGAGAAGAGATTGCGGTGTGGTCATCCCCCTTGAGGGGTGATTCTCACTTTCTATCTCTCTGTCTTTTTCTGTCTCTGCAGTGAGCACAAGCCCTATAGCAAATAGCTCTCTTTAAAAAAAAAAAAAAAAAAAAAAAAAAAAAAACCGTTGTGGAGAGGACACAAG
>NW_006206975.1:688901-713122 GCF_000334495.1 Tupaia belangeri chinensis
GGTAGTGCAAGTCCCAGACCTAGCAGATTGCTTTCTCTCTCCCTCTCTCTCTCTCTCTCTCTCTCTCTCTCTCCTCACTGGTCTCTCTCTGGTGACTATAGAAAATTGAAAACTAATAATAAAAATAAATAGATAATTCTTTTTTAAAAAAGTTGTGGAGCTAGTCAGCACAGTGATAAAACACAATGCTTGATCTTGAGGATTGTTTACTCTTACTGGAACTTAATATGTTGTCTTACACATTGCTAATGTTTTCTTCCAGATTGTTTGTGGTCTTTTACCTTTGTCTACAGTGTTCTTGAGAGAGTTCTGTTTTGCCGTGTTTTCCAAGAGAGAGAGAAAGATAAGTGGGAGGCTGGCCCACTTAAGAAGGTACAGTTCATGTCCACAGTCCTCCCTGCCTATGCCAATCACGTACACGCCTATGACGGTGGAGGTTTGAGGTGGTCACAGGGTCAAGAACCTCAAGGGGGTAGTGTCTCCCTGTTTCTCTCTCTCTCCCTTATGGAAGAAATAAACAAACTTAAAAAAAAAAAAAAGAAGGTCCTGGGACCAGCAGATGGTGTAATGGCTACATCACTAGACTCTCATGTTGTCAACTGCAGTTCGAGTCCCGGACCTGGTGGCTTAAACTCATGCATGTGTGCCCAAGATCCCAAGGCAAGAATGGAGAGGAAGGGATTGTGGAGTGACCATCTCTCCTGGGGGGTGATTTCTGACTTTCTGTCTATCTTTCTGGCGAGCACACATGCTCTATAGCAAAAAAAAAAAAAAAAAAAAAAAGAAACCTCAAAAAAAAGACATTCCTACCCCAGCCGCAGGAGCACGTACTGGTAGATGTTCTTACTGGGCAGGCTGAGGCCACAGGGGAGGCCTGGTTGGAAACCTCATAAGCAGGATTGGTGGTACAAGTCTTTAGTCCCAGTGCCTATAGTCCTAGTTACTTAGGAGGCTGAAGTAAGGAGATCAAAACATCGTGAGATTTTGTCTGAAGAAAAAAGAACATAAAGTTCCTGGTGAGAATTACAGCTTGAAAAAACAAAACAAAAAATAAAAATGACAAGAAATGAACTTTACACTAATCAAGGACATAAAAATGTACTATAATGGACAAATACGTTTAACTCAACCCTTAACCCTCTGACACATTTTTGCACAATGGGAAAAAATATACAAATTTGAAAATACTGAAGAAACCATTGAAGACTATCATTTAAACCTTGAGGTGGGCATGTATAACTGCATGGGAACGATACAAAGAAATGTAGAAGCAATTAAAGAAAAAAAGAAAAATATAAGTACATAAAAAAATGATAACACTATCAATCACACTTCAGTAAAATAGTTTAAAAATTAAATGGCTCAGTCATGGTGGTGCAGCAGTAGCACAATGCTCTCCAATGCTGGAAGCCATATGGAAGATCAGGATTTGGTTCCTGGGTTGATCTGTGCACGCTAGGGACAGGTGCGTGCCATGATCCTGACTGGCTGGGAAGGCTGGGGAGCAGATTGCACACGAGACCCTGCTGAGAGTGCTTATCTTTCTCTCTCTTGGAAAACACGGCAAAAGAGAACTCTCTCAAGAACACTGTAGACAAAGGTAAAAGACCACAAACAATCTGGAAGAAAACACTAGTAATGTGTAAGACAACATATTAAATTCTAGTAAGAGTAAACAATCTAAAAGAAGACTAAACCATGCTATAGAGGTGAGTGATTAAGAATATATATAGCAAAGTAATATGTATATTATGGTCCTATTTTTGTTTAAAAATAACACCAAGATATCAAAAATAGCATATTTGCCTTAGTTGGCTATTGTGTGTTGCTAACCAAAATACCTGAACTGAGAGAATTATAAAGAATAGAAGTTTAGGGACTAGCAGATGACATAATGGTTATGTCGCTGGACTCCTATGTAGTCAACCGCAGTTCAAATTCTACACCTGGCAGCTTAAAACTCACGCCAGGAGCACATGCATGTGTACCCAAAATCCTAAGAGGAGAATGAAGAAGGGATTGCAGTGTGGCCATCCCCCGAGGAGGTGATTTCTCACTTTCTGTCTCTCTGTTTCTCTCTGTCTCTCCAGCGAGTGCATGCACTCTATAGCAAAAATCTCTCAAAAAAAAAAAGAATAGAAATTTATTGGAGTCCTGATTCTGGAGGCTGGAAGGTTCAAAGGCATGAGGTTGGCATTAGGCCAGCATCACCACTTGGCTGACAAGGAGCGAAGACAGCAGGCATGTGCAGAGACAGAGAGACTGGGGCAGCCTATCTTCCTCTTACATAATTTCACTCTTACGGGAACTAACCCATTCTTACACAGCTGAAACAGTGTGAATCCATTCATGAGACCAACACCTCCATAATCCAGACCTGACACCTTGCTTTCTCACTTCCCCCATCTCTGTCTCTCTCTAGTGAATACATGTGCCTTATAGCAAAATTTTTAAAATATGGGGCGAGCAGGTGGCGTGGTAGTTAAGGTGCTGGACACTCCTACATGGCTGACCATGGTTCGATTCCCAGACCTGGTGGCTTGCTTTCTCATCTCTCTTTTCTCTCTCTCTCTGTCTCAGTGTGTGTGTGTGTGTGTGTGTGTGTGTGTGTGTCTGTGTGCGTGTCTCTGGTCAACTTAAAATAAATGAATGAATAAATAACTAAATAAATAATTCTAAAAAAAGGGGAAAGAAATATTTATAGAAAAAAAATTTTAAAGAAATAATTTTTTAAAAAAAGATATACTGTAAACAGTAAAGACAAGCTATAGGCAAAATGATGTGATTGGTATTTTTATTTATTTTTATTTTTTAAAGTCTATTTTTCTGTGACCAGCAATAGTGTAATGGTTATGGCACTAGACTCCCAAATAGGTGACCACAGTCTGAGTCTCAGAACTGGCAGCTTAAAACTCACATGGGGCACATCTGTGTGGGTACCTAAAATCCCAAGAGGAGAATAGAGGAGAAGGGATTGCAGTATGGCCAACTCCCTAGTGGGTCATTTCTCACTTTCTGTCTTGCTCTGTCTCTTCAGTGAGTGCATATGCTCTATAGCAAAAATCTCTCTTAAAAGAAGATAATAAAGATATTTTTCTTTTGGTTTTATTTTCTCAAAATAAAACAACAAAAGGAATCATAGGAAACTAAGAACAATACAAATGGTAGAAGGAGATGGTGGGGAAAGGCACCCAGAAATGGACATTCTTTTTAAATTATGACCACAGATTTTTTATTCCCACATTAAATCTTACTGCCTTTCTTCGTGGCTTTTTAAAATCTTGAGGAATGCAGCCCCCAGAGCAGAGCAGAAGCACATCAAAAGCTAAGCCTTCAGAGTTTTAAGCAAGTTCTACCCCTTTTGTATTATCTATGAGGAAACTTGCATTTTTCTAACTTCCTGTCCCTGTATCCCCAACACAGTAGTTTCTGACTCTTTGGGTTTTAAAAAGGAATAACCAAGAAAGCTTTTATCTTGCTGCAAAGTACACAATAAAAACACAGTATCAGCCCAGCCACAGCAGTACGGCCGACAGGGCACGGCTGCACGATACTGGGGTCATATAGGAGATCTCAGATTTGGATACTGGGTTGACATGTTGGGTGTAACCACAGGCACATGGGTGATATGGACAGCTGGAAGGCAGTGGTGTGTGGGGCTGGGGAAGATGGATGTGTCACAACACAATGAGGCCTTGTCAGGGGCGTGGCTGTCTGTCTCTCTCTCATTTCGTTTTTCTCTCTCTCTCAAGAAATAAAAACACCATCATGATGTTGAACTAAGAGATGCAACAACACAAGTCTTACAGACACTGTATACTGGGTGGACACAAATGCACCAGTACATAATTCCTATTTAAGAACAGACAAAACTAACTGATGGGATAGAAATTAGAGCGACTACTCTCCAGGGGTACACTGTGACACAAGGGAACCTCAGATGCTATAATGTTCTTAATCTCCATTTGGCATATATGTATAAAAACTCACCAAGCTATACAATTAAATTCATGCATTTGTTGTACTTCACTCTGTGTATGTGAACAGATATACACATTATACTTTAAAACTATTTTAAGACTATGAAAATGTTTAGGAAGAATAATGACATGATAAAATCCCTACAACCTAACATTAAGGTTTAAAAAAGTAGGGCTTTATACTAATCGGAATATGAACATACTTCTGACTTAGAACAGTAGGAAAGGGAAGACATGATTAAAGAAATTACACCAACACGGTAACTGAAGGGTGTAGAATTTTCTTTATACTTCACTGTATTTTCAAAATTCTCTTATACTTACAGTAAGGTAAAATAATTTTTTAATAAAAATAACAATTAGATCTGGGGATATGGGCATAGTAACAAATTATCTGCCAATTTAGTTATAAGAACCTTAAAACATTTAAAATATAACAATGTTGGTACATACTCAAGTATATGACAGCCCAGGAATAGGTTAACAACCAAATAGTTGCAAATGGTGTGCAAACAGGGCCTGTTTATTTTACAAAGAACAAGATATCCAGAAAGGTGAGGGGAAAAAACCTAAAAACTCCTAGGAGGCAGAGAAACTACTGTGTTGAGGACACAGGGACAAGAAGTTAGAAAAATGCCACGTTTCCTCAAAGATCATACAAACGGGGTAAACCTATTTAAAACTAAAGACTCACAAGATGTTAAAAAGCCAAGGTGTAATAAGGTAATAACTATCTTGACCCACCTCAATTAGGGAAGAAATAAACTCATAGTGAACAGCTTACCAATTGTTACTTTGCTAAGTTTTTCTCCACACTCCCCTCCCCAACTAACCATTTGCTATTTTGGGAGTATCTCATTTTAGGTCTACACAACTAGTAGAATCCAAATTTTAATCTTGACTTAGCACAAGTACAGTAGTTAATTCTCTTCCACTATTTTAAGTGGAGATTATTTGGATATTAATTTCTAACAAACCAAAGAAAGAAAAAAATCACTACTTTCCTTCACCACCGGGCCCTTCAGATGCAGCACCACACGATTCCACACAGCAGCCCCATCATCAGAGGGAAACTGACTTGTGCAAAAAGGCAAATTAGACCAGAGAGACAAAGTGACAGGCTGCCTCTAACTGTTGAAGCCAATGGAGGAAAGAAGGACAACATTGGTATTGAGCTCTGCAACAGGAACTTAGGCAGATAAGGGGAGTCTAGGAGAGAAAGCAAAACACCTGGGGCTAAAACTGCCTCCAAACGACATTTCAAATTGCATTTCAATTGGGGAAACTGGAAAGCACAGGAGCAAAAAGATGGGTAACTTGCATGTGGTTTAAGTAGCACAAAAATCTGGGGACAAATCATACAAATGTGATTCAGCAGAGGATTCTTTTTTTTTTTTTTTGAGAGGTTTTTGCTATAGGGCATGTGCACTTGTCAGAAAGACAGAAAGTGAGAAATCACCCCCCCAGGGGGTATGGCCACACAGAATCCCTTCTCCTTCATTCTCCTCTCAGGATCTTGGGCATACATGCACACACGCCCGGCGTGAGTTTAAGCGACCGGGTCCAGGACTTGAACCACGGTCCACTATATGGGAGTCCAGCGACATAGCCATTACGTTAACTGCTGGTTCCAGCAGCAGATGATTCTTTAAGTTTCACACAAGGAAAACATTTACTATCAGAGAAAAACGACTAAGTCTATGCAAAAACCAAGGACTCTCACATTTTCAAGGATTTAGGGAGAAAGTTTTAAAAAAACACACCTTTATTTTTCTTTTTTAAAAAGATTTCATTGAACTTTGTTTATTTATTTATTTTTATTTTACCAGAGACAGACAGAGTGAGTGAGTAAGAGAGAGAGAGAAAGTAAGTCACCAGGTCCAGAACTCGAACTGTGGTAGGTTGTGTCAGAGTCAAACACTCTTAACCACCATGCCACCTGCTGCCCTCCCACCCCCAAATCACTCCTTTTTCAAAATAATCCTTTCAGCTTAACTGTCATCACTCTCATAAGTGACTGTGGCTATCTCTTGCCAAATTATCAAAAGCACCTAGAACTGATTAAACCTTCCTGACAATAAAACCAGATGAGAGGCCAAAGTTCACTGGGACTCTAATGTTATTGGCACTGGTCTCCCCAGAGTCAGGTTCTTATTTTTTTAAGTCTCTCGAAACCTTAAGTAAACAAACCCCACAGCCAGTGAAAACCGACACACCCAGAAACTCTGAGTGAAACAACACTTCATAGTTCACAATAGACTGCCCTATTCCATCCATAGGTGGCCCTGCTTGGAGCTCAAGGTTGAAAGAAAACACTCTCTAACATTGTCACACTGGCCTTGTATCATAGGCAAATACCACACCCTGCTGTGGCTTTCCTACGCCTGCTTTGGTGTTTGCTCCTTAACCAACTAGGAAGAATCTCACCTATGTTTCCAGATTTCCTAAAAAAACATCAGATATATAAGACACTGGAGCAAAAGGAGGCTTTGAGAGTCTCAAGATATTTTCCCACAACTGACCAGCAGCCTCCATCCTTGGTCCTCTCCGACCTCTATTCCCACTGGCCAAAACACACCTATCCTAGGAGCAGTGTCCAGCATTCTCAATGAACCTTCATGGTTAGAAATCAATAAGGTCAGCGAAGACTGTGATGGCATTCCCTGAGGTTGCTTCTAACAGCATTCTAACAGAGGATTTCTGAGAAGCAAGGGTTCACTCCGAACATCTCTGGAGACAGTTCAATATTCACTTAGAAGGTATCTTGGAGAGAGGAGCTTTCTGGGCTTTCTGCAAACTACATTGCACCGAAAGTCTGGTAAAATGAATCATTTATACAAATAAGATATTTCTCTAATCTCTCTTTGCCTCGTTAAAGTATTGCATAGGCAAATATTAGTGCAGTGTGTAGTCACTGTGGTTCGCCTTGCTGTTACCTATGTAAGAAGATGAAAAGGCGTGGGAACCAGCAGTTAGCGTAATGGCTATGTCGCTGGACTCCCACGTAGTCAACTGCGGTTCGCATCCCAGACCCGGTGGCTTAAAACTCACGCCGGGCGCGTGTGCGTGCGTGCCCAAGATTCCGGAGAGGAGAATGGAGAAGAAGGGATTGTGGCGTGACCATCCCCTCTGGGGGGTGATTTCTCGCTTTCTGTCTCTATGTCTCTCTCTGTCTGTCTGGCGAGCGCACGTGCCCTATAGCGAAAAAACCTCTCCAAAAAAAAAGGCATGCCCCCTGTCTCTCCAAAAACACCCATCTCAACCCATGACACTCGGCTACAGCATTTCCTCTAAAATGGTAAGTAGAAAAATAAAAAGGGGCCAGCAGGTGGTATGGTGGTTAAGGCACTGGACTCCCACATGGTTGACATGGTTTGAATTTTGCACCTGGCCACTTGCTTTCTCACTTTTCCTCTCTGTCTCTCTCTGGTGAGTGCACATGCCCTACAGCAAATTTAAAAAATAATAACAACAAATAAAATTAAATAAGTAATTTAAAAAAAAAAACAGAAAAAGGAGTGGGAGAAGGAATTGGTTTATTTTGCAAAACAAAGATCAAGTTATTTCTACATGATTACTCTATTTTCAAAATCTCGATCCACTTCTTTAAAAC
Source organism: Tupaia belangeri chinensis (assembly GCF_000334495.1). Taxonomy (NCBI): domain Eukaryota; kingdom Metazoa; phylum Chordata; class Mammalia; order Scandentia; family Tupaiidae; genus Tupaia; species Tupaia belangeri. Next base: position 696,495 of record NW_006206975.1, read on the forward strand.
AGAAATCTGATTTTTACCAGGTAGTAAAATAATCTCCAGTAATCTCACCCTTTAAAATTCTGAGTAAAAATCAAAGTAACAACTTCTGCAAAATACACAAACAAAAATTCCAAAAACAAAGTTTTAGGACTAAGACTTTAGAAACAAGAACCTGGATGCTTAATAAAAGATTGAAAAGTGTTTGCCATACTCACCCATTCTTCAACATTGGGGGGCTGCTCATCATAAATGTGTTCCTTGTCCCACAAAATATTGGACTTGTCATACCGGTCTATCTTTCTTCGAGTTTTCACAGCAAAATAAATCATTAAAGCAAAAGCCACAATCATCATGAACCCAAGTACAATGGCAATGGCCTGAAAATGGAGTAAAGATATTGGCATAATTGTATTTTAATTGCTATTTAATTGCAATCCACTCTCTACAAATAATTAAAACCTTCAAGTACCTATGGCCCTACTAAATATGTGGTTGAACTAGTATAAAATCAAAGCAAATAGTTACGTTTTAGGCATGACATAAACACACACTAACTGGGCTAAGACCAGAAAACACACACACACACACACTTGATCCAGTTCTCAGAACATGCTTAAAGTTAGCTGCTATCACTATCCCATTTCACAGCGGTAGAAAACTAACTAGTTCTGAAGCTTGTGCACCTAGGGACCATACATTACAAACAAATGAGAAGTGCCAATAAATGAACTCAATTTCTGGTATGCTTTTAAAGGACTAGAACGATTTTTTCTCCGACGTAGCTCTGAAAGGTCAATCATGCTTACAATCCTGTTCCTAATAGATGCTTAGCAAATCTTCTGACATTGAATATAAATTTGAGTCTACAGAGGATCAGTTTTACCATAATGATGAAGACACGGATCTAATCACATTATAAATGAGAGCAAATAAACTGATTCATTTGTTCTAGCAGGTTTCTGTTCTAGGAGTCTTGTGTGCATACTAGAAAGGGCACCTTGAGTGATAAGGAAACTTTCCACTCTGATAGACAAATTAAGTGGCACACTGTCCTAGGTAAGGCACTTGAATTTGAGGGAGGTACCAGGCCTCTTTCTGGATATCTGCTAATGAGTAAGAGGAGGCTTTCCTTCCATCTGCCTATTTGACAGTGTTGTCTTTTTTACAAATAATACAGGTTCAAGTAGTCAGAGGACAAAGAGGGATGAGAAACATGGAGGGAAGATAAAAGCAAGGACTCTAAATCCCTCATTCCTAAATGGTAACATCAAACACTGAAAATCTATAAATGTTGGGGACCAGCATTTGGCGTGGTGGTTAAGGTGCTGGACATTCCCACATGGCCGACTATGGTTTGAGTCCCAGACCTGGTGGCTTGCTTTCTCACTTTCCCTCTTTCTCTCTGTATCTCTCTCTGGTCAAATTAAAAAATGATTGAATAAATAAAATTAAAATTAAATTTAAAAAATTAAATTGTCACTTGTAATAAAGAAGGGTTTTTAAAAAAATCTACAAATGCAGGGAAAACAGTCAGTCTTCAAAACAGTGATAGACAGTTACTACAGAAGGTCTAATCCCAAAAAGAGTGACTTACTCAGGTGAAAGAATGGGAATTTCTGGATCAGGGCAAGCTGAAAAAAAGAAAAAGAAAAGCCAAAAGAAAAAAAGACTAGTATCTCCAAAGTGTTTTGGGTGTTAACATTAAGATAACTCATGGTTACAGAAGGCGGTAAGGTTCTCAACCCCACCTGAACATAGGAATCACCCAGATAGTTTTTCAAACTACTGACTTGCACTCTGAAAACTACAAAACACATTTGAAAGAAATTAAGTAATCTTACATACATGAGGGGACATTCTATGCTCATGAATTAGAAACTTTTCATTGTAAAAATGACAATTCTCCTAGATTGATCAACAGAGTCAACCCAATCCTTCACAATTCTAGCTGGCTTTTTAATTTTTTTTATTTAAATTTATTATTATTATTATTTTAATTTGACCAGAGCTAGACAGAGAGAGAGGGGGGGGGGGAAGGGAGATGGGAGCCAGTTTTGATCAGAGAGAGAGAGAAAGTGAGAAAGCAAGCCACCAGTCTAGGACTTGAACCATGGTCGGCCATGTGAGAGTCCACAGCTTTAATCATCACATCACCTGCTGGTCCCTTGCCTGGCTTTTTTTTTTAAAGAGATTGACAGGCTGACCCTAATATTCATATGGAAATACAAGGAACCCAGAATATAGTCAGAGCAATCTTGAGCAATAAAGTTGGAGAACTTCTATTTCATAAAGCAAAGGTAGTAAGGGTAATAAATACAGCATGGTACAGGAATAAGGATGAAGGGAATACAGGGGAAGGGAATCAAATCGAGAAGCCAGAAATGAATGTTTACAGTTACAGCTAACCCATTTTAAGTCTTTTTAAAATTAATTATTTTATTTATCACCATCATCATTTTTTTTAATTTGACCAGAAAGAGACAGAGAGAGAAAGGGAAAGCAAGAAAGCAAACCACTAGGTCCAGGATTCAAACCACTTTCAGCCGTGTGGAAGCCCAATGCCTTAACTGACACGCCATCTGCTGGCCCCTAGTTAACTCATTTTTGACAAAGGTATGAAGAACTGGTTCTCTTAACCAATACTAAGACAACTAGATATCCACACGCAAAAAAATTGGGACCCTTTCCTTACACCATGCCTACATGTAACTCAAAATGGTTCTTGAACCTAACTGTAAGAACTAAAATTACAGAGCCCTTAGAAGAAAACACAGGAGTAAATGTTCATGAATGTGAACTAAGACAAGATCTCATTTATGACACCTCCATCAAAAACAAAAGAAATTAAGTTAGACTTTATCAAAACTAAAAACATTAATGCAAAGGATAGCATTAAGAAAGTAAAAAGAGAATGGCAAAATGAGGAAATATTTGCAAATCGTGTATCTGCTAACAGATGTGTATCCAAATACATAAATAATTCCTACAACTCAATAATAAATGGAAAAATATTATGATTAAGAAACGGGCAAAGATTCTGAATAGCCATGTCTCCAAAGAAGATAAAGAAATAGCCATTAAGTATTGACAAATATGTTCAACATCATTAGCTGTCAAGGAAATATAAATCAAAACCACAATAAAAGATAAACTACTTGGAATAATTTACATTTAAAAAAGAAATAAAGGGCTAATTAATACATGCTACAACATGGATAAATCAACTTTAAAAAATTAGGCTAGCATCCAATCACAAAAACCATATATATTGGGACTTCAGAAAAGTCATAATACATTTTTGCACAGAAAAATATGTCATGACTGTTCCGATGTCCCAATAGTTAAGGCTCTATTTATATAAAATATCCAGAGAATAGACAAATTGATACAGATAGTATTTGGGTTGCCAACGGTTAGGGAAAATTAGGGAAATGGGGAGTGATTGCTAATGGGTAGATGTTTCTTTGTGGGATAAGGGCAATGTTATAAACTTGTGTCTGCGGATACACTAAAAACCACTGATCTGTTCCTTAAATGGGTGAATTATATGATGTGTTAGTTATAGCTTAATAATGATGCCAGATTCTGATTTAATTAGAAGTGGGACCTTGGCAACCCTGGCATCAATTCTTTTTTTTTTTAAAGGTTCCAGACTAATATTAGTACCCACCTCAAGTTGAGAGCCTCTGACCTAAGGACAGGGGATAAAAAACGAACATTGCTCATACCTCCTGGGGATCCACCACACAGTAGTGATACAAATACTGATCCACGTAGAGTCCAGTAGCTGCAGGTGTATAGAACTGGCTGCAGAGGGCATTTATCTGTGAACCGTATATAGATCCAGAAGCCTGAGCAGTTGGGTTGACTCCCATTATATAAACAATGGTGGCAATGAACATCATGATGCCTAGGATGGCACTCACTATTATCACCATCAAGTAATAGCCTCTTGTTCTGGCTATCTCAGATCGTATAACACTGGTTACAAATATCACCAAAGCAGCAATGAAACAAAAGGCAGCCATGGCCAACAGGAAGCCCTTGGCTGCTCTTGGATCCGTATAGCTTCCATAGCCATAACCGTAGCCGTAACCATAGCCATAGCCATTTCCGTAGCCACCATAGCCACTTCCTCCATAAGGGTATCCTATACCACCTATTAAGGCACTTCCGTAGCTTCTGTCCCAGGCCAGTGTGGAGGCGACACAGGCAAATGTGGCAATGCACATCACGATAACGAGCATGGACAGAATCCGAATCACTCCTGGAGGAGAGGTCCATTTGTAGAAGTGAAGAATTTCATCCTCTGGGTAAAAAGAGTATGCTGGCTGAGAGAGCATTGGCCGAACATGCATCTCACCACCATATAAATCATTGCTTGGTGCATAATGATTCGGTTTGCTGAAAAGAACATGAAAACAATTTCAAAGTTAGCACTTTTTTTCAGTAAGCAGAAAAAAATGTATAAATTACTCGGAACAATTTAAATGAACTATTAATATATGAAACTACTAAGACTACCCCACTGAACTGTAATGGTGTCTGTGTGTCTGAATCACCTGGAGGGTTTGTTAAAAAAAGACTACTGGCCCCTGGTCTCAGAATTGCTGATGCTGCAGGTCTTATGTAGGACCATTTCTAGGTGATGTTGACGCTGACTGTCTTGGAAATATACACAGAAATGACTGCCTCTAGTATGCTGTGAAGCAAAGGTTCTCAAAATGTGCTCTATGTTGGGGCCACCTGGGACATGTGTAAAATCCTAACAGTGACACTGTTGAGAACAACAGTGTCGACCTTCCTGCCTGTGTGGCACAGGCCTATCCCGGGTCATTCCTGGCTGCCAGCCTCATTCCCCCATGTAAGTGATCACGTACATTCATTTCTTCCGCTGATGGCTATTTTCTACCGCTATTAGGCTCATCTGTGCCAGGGACTGGGCTAGGTAGTGGGGACACAATGATGAACAGGACAGTCTCACTCCAGAGTTCAGTCTCTGTCAAGGGAGTGAGATACTAGGCAAATCACTACACAATCTATAGTTAGTTATGGCTTACAAAGTAAACCAAATATGCAGTGAGTGCCCCTCAAGATAATGCCTAACTGGATCTTGAATCTCCTGGATAAATAATACTTGGCAGGGCTGGCCTGGTGGTGCAGTGGTTAAGTACTGCACATAGACAACTAGATCCCACATGGCCAATCACAGTTTGAGTCCAGGACCCAGTGGCTTGAGAAACATATCAGGCACGTGGACATGCCTCAAATCTCAACAGGATGACAAAATGGAAGAAAACAAGGATTGCAGCATGACCATACCCCATTGGGAGGGGATTGCTCTCTCGCACGCTCTCTCTCTCTCTAGCTCTCTAACTCTCACAAGTAAATGCACCACCACCCCCATGACAATTAAAACATACTTTGCAAGCCCTAGTAATTTAATCACAAATAGACTGCCTATAGAAGGCACACTTATGCAGCCACACCGAGGCTAAGAACTGAGGGTTCCTGGGAGAGAGGAATATATATATTCAAAAGGAGAATTTCTATGTCACAGATTTCTGTATTTCCAGCTCTACTAGACAATGTCCAACTGTTTTCCAAAATTATTATACCAATTATATTCTCATCAGCAGTGTGGAAGCTCAAGGCAGCATTGCTTATGAGATCCCAAAACTAGAAAATAGTCCAAGTAATCCACCTACAGTGGACCAGGTAACTGCATATTCATATAACAGAAAACTACAGAGTTGTGCTGTCCAATATGGCAGCCTTGAGCCATGTGGGTCTAGCACTTGGCTAGTTCAAACTAAGATGTGCTGTTACATGTGTAAAACACACGGGGGATTTTAAAGATGGAATATGGAAAGAAAAAAAAAACATGTAGAGCACCTTGAGAAACTCTTTTTCTTTGTTTTTTGGTTTTTTTTTTTAATTTTTTGGCTGGGGTCAGAGAGAGAAAGACAGGTATTTTTGACAGGGTTTCACCACGTTGTAATCCTCTGCCCCAAACTCCCAGCTAGCTACTGGGTTGTCAGAAAAGTCATGACTTGTTTTTCTATGCAAAAATGCATCATGACTTTTCTGATGACCCAATAGGATTGCAGGCACATGATACCACACCCAGCCTGTTTAGCTTGGTTAGAGGACCAAACTTGAGCCTTCCATGTGGCCCCAGCCACACACACAGCAGCCTCCTCCCACTTGCACCACTGCAATTGGGCCTTATGAATCATTTTTTATATCAATCACATGTTGAAACGTTTTTCTTTTTTAAAGACTAAATATCTTTTCTTATTATTTTTATTTAACTTTATTATTATCATTATTATTTTCCAGTTTGATCAGAGAGAGACAGAGAGAGAGAGAGAGGAAGTGAGAAAGCAAGCCACCAGGTCCAAGACTCGAACCGTGGTTGGCCATGTGGGAGTCCAGTGCCTTTAACCACCATGCCACTTGCCGGCCCCTCAATCACATGTTGAAATAATACCTTTGATACACTAAGTGAAGCATACTATTAAAATTAACTTTTTATCTTTCAAGTTGTTACAAGAAAATGTAAAATTACATATATAGCTCACATGTTTCTGAAGTGTTGCTACAAAGCAAAAAATAATGAACCACAAATACTTGAAGCTATGTGGACAAATATTATAGGTGATGCTGAAAGAAACAAGACCAAAAAAAAAGAATACACATAGCATTATTACATTCATATTAAATCTAAATTGTTTAGGATGTATAAGGTAGTAAAATGACAAAAGCAAGGGAAGATCAATTCCCCTAGTTGGTGGTTTCCAGATAAAGGAGGATGACACAGAGAAACTCTGAGGTAATGTGTTTTCACCTGGGTGCTGATAATATGAACGTCTGCTTTGTCTTCATTTACCATCGCCTGCTTTCTGTGCCCTTTTCCCTATGTTATAGTTAGCTCATCCCTACTTACAAAAGCAACACAAAGTATCAGGTTAATGAAACACCATTCAATTACTATCCTCCAGCATTTTATAAGAGTATAAGAATCTCTTTATCATTAACAACAGTTCCTACTATGTTCAGGCACTAGTAAGGAGGCTACATAAACCCCTAGTTCTTATTGTGAAATATATTATTCAGTCTTTGTCCTGGTTTCCAGGCATACAATTCCTAAAATCCCTAGACTCTCCAAAGATTCTTTGTGTGCTGAAGAATAGCCCCCTGGTAGTTGAAGATAGAGGCTGGTCATAGGAAAAACCAAGGCATGATTAGAAGGTTGGAATTTTCAATCCCATCTCCAAACCAGGGTGAAGAGAGAAACCGAAGGTTAAGTTGATGACAAGTGGCCAGTGACAAAATCAATCATACCTACAAAATGAGGCTTCCATAAAAACACAAAAGGGGGGCCGGCAGGTGGCATGGTGGTTAAGGGAGCTGGACTCCCACATGGCCGACAGCAGTTCAAGTCCCAGACCTGGCAGCTTGCTTTCTCTCTCTGTCCCTCTCTGGTCAAATTAAAAATAAACGAATAAATAAATAACAAATACTAAAACACACACAAGGAAGGCCAGCTAGGTGGTGTAATAGTTAAGGTGGCTAGATCCCACCTGGCTAACTGCACTGTTTGAGTCTCTGATCCAGCAGTGCGTGTGTCATACCCGAAATCCCAAGAGGAGAGTGGAGAAGGGATTGTGGTGTGGCTATTCCCTTTTTTGCATAGAAAAACATGTCATGACTTTTCCAGTGACCCAATAGTTAACTGGGAATTTGGAGCAGAGGACCATAACATGGTGAGACTCTTGTCAAAAATACCTCTTTCTCTCCCTGACTCCAGTTAAAAAACTAAAAAAAATTCAGGAGACACTCTACATTGTATTTGTTTTTCACATTCCATCTTCTTATTTTCTCTCTCTCTCTGCTTCTCTCTCTGTGAACACATGTGCCCTATAGTGGAAAAAAAAGGACTAGGTTCAGAGTTCAGAGCACTCCCAGGCAGCTGAATACATGGATGTTCCGAAGAACAGCATGTCCAGAGAGGGCGTGGAGGATCCACACCCCTTCCTACACCCCTTGCTCTATCTGTCTCATCTGGTGTTCATCAGTATTTATAATAAACCAATATCCTTTATAATAAACTAGTCAATGTAAATAAGTATTTCCCTGAATTCTGTTAGCCACTCTGGCAAAGCAGTCAGACTCGAAGAAGGGATCACTCAGGACCAGCAGCTGGCATAATGGCTATGTCGCTGAACTCCCACGTAGTCGACTGCAGTTCAAGTCTGGGACCTGGTGGCTTAAACTCACGCCGGGTGCGTGTGCATGCGTGCCCAAGATCCCGAGAGGAGAATGGAGGAGAAGGGATTGTGGTGTGGCCATCCCCCTGGGGGGTTATTTCTCGCTTTCTATCTTTCTGTCTCTGTCTTTCTGGCGAGCGCACGTGCCCTATAGCAAAAACCCAAGGGATCACTGGAACACCAGTTTACGGCCATCAACAGAAGCACAGGCCACAACCTGTGCTTGCTACTGGCCTTTGAAGCAGGGGCCAATCTTGCCTGACTGAGCCCTCACACAGTGACCTGTGCTATCTTCCGGCAGATAGCATCAGAAGTGGGCTGAATTAGAGGACACTCAGCTGGTATCCACTGCAGAACTGATTGCTTAGATCTCGGAGGGGGAAATCCCCACATATTTTGGTAACCAGAGGTCACGGAAGTATGCTATATTATGCTAGGAGTGCACAATAGGAAAACTGAGTTATTTTTCCTATATTACAATCCACTTCAGTCAAGGAATTAAAACTACCAACTACTATAAGGAGAAAATCCCTATCAATGTCTGATAGTGAATTAAAATTTAAAAATTCATTGATAAGTCCTTAAATGACTGAAAAGGTTGTTTGAAGACTCCAAGAACCCTCAACTTTGCTTGTGTTATAAAATAGCAGGAATCACCCTTAAAATTGACAATACGGAAAACATTTGTGAAAGAAGTCAGTTACAAAAGACCACATGTTACATGATCTCGCTTATATGAAATATCTAGAATAGACAGATCTAGAGATAGAAAGTACAGTGGTGGTCGACTAGGACTGGGGTGACTGGGAAGTGACTGCTTATGGGTAGGTTTGGTTGGAGAAGATGAAAATGTTCTAAAATTAATTGTGGTGATTTGCTTTATGATTGTGAATGACTAACAATGACTGAATTGTCCATTCTAAATGGGTAAAATTGTACGGTGTGTGATTATCTCAATTAAGCTGTTTTTTGTTTTTTTTAAATCGACAGTATATTGCCAGTAGCCAAGAACTCTCATCCTCAGTTAAGAGTGAAAGGGAGGGGCCTGACAATGGTGCCACAGTAAAACACAACATTCTGCAAGACTGACCAGCATGGTAAGGTTCCAGGCTCTCAGAGATACCTGCCCCCCACCCCCAGTACGCCTGGCACGTGTCCACGATTCAGGGCTGGCTGAAGCCAGGAGTGGATCATTCTTGGGCACAGTCTCTCAGCCTCTCTCTCTGTTTCTCTTATTCATGGAACAAATACCTAACTAAATAAACAAACAAAACTTGAAAAGATTAAGAGGAAAATTCACTTTTCACTGAAGTATGCATACTGTTATTTTAGTAGATGAAGTTTCAACCATACATGTTTTTTTTACACATCACAGACAAAATATAAAAAAGAAAAATACTTACTACTCATCAGGTCTATAAGGAGGTGGACTTTCAAAAGGCCTCGATGACATGGCTGATGTCAATGGTCACCTGATCTTCAGGATGAGTAATACCTTGCACCTCCCACGATAAGCCAATCTAAGCAACAAAAGTAGGGTAATGGCGTTACTACGGAGCTCAGAGTTTCCTGGCATCGCTTAAGAAAACGAACGATACCAATCTCCACATAACCACGTTCTCCACAGTTATTTCTCTTATCCTTTCCACTACCATTTTTACACACTGAATAATTAATTCCTTGTGCACACGGAATCACTCAGCATAAGGATTATTAGCCCAGTAATCTCTAGCACCATGTTCTGCACAAACTTGGCATACAAATATCCTTTAAGCCTGAAATTCTAAGTTAACAGTAATGATAATTTCACAAATGGTCATTATATAGCACAGGTAAAAATGATCTTTTCAAAGTACTCATGTCAAAGAACAAAGATCTGTAAAAGAAAAGATAAAGGTTCTCAAATTAAAGTGTTTCATATCACTTTGAAAGTTCACATAGAAAATGTATGTAAAAGTGCATATACAGCAGTGACACACACATACCGGCCCTTCTACATTACCTGAAGCAGGAGCTAATTAGTTACGTAGTATGCCTCTACTATTAACAATGATTATAAAATGTATCTGTGGATGGTTAGATTGTGTACATTTTTTCTCTCATCCCTGTCCCAAGTCTTCAATGAACACATTTTTTACACAAAAGGAAAAGCATTGAACACACAATGTATTACAGAGTTCTTTTCTATCTTTCTTTCTCTCTCTCTCTCTTTCTTTCCCTTTCCTTCCATCCGTCCCTCCCTCCCTCCCTCCCTTCCTTCCAATTTGACCAGAGAGGGACAGAGAGAGAGGAGAGAGAGAAAGAGAAAGTGAGAAAGCAAGCCTCCAGGTCTGGTACTCGACCCCAGTCAGCCATCCGGAGTCCAGCACCCTTAGCCACCACACCACCTGCCGATCCCTAGAGTTCTTTTCTAAAAGAAAAGCATAATAATTTGGTTCTGAAATTCCTTGGAGCACAAATGCCTAACTATGTGAAAGGCAATTTCACTCAATCAGCAAGTATTTATTAAGTGCCTACACTATACCATGGGAGCTTGTGAGTTACGTATGAGACACAATTCTCCAGAGAGCCACACACAAAGGAAACAGCACTGATATCAGGCACTACTTAGGGCTGGAACCACATGATGAAGGACAGTATGTGGTGAACGAGGGAAGACCTGACAGAGAAGAGCCAGAGGTAGGGTCCTGGAAGGGAGAAAGGGCATTCCATCTGCTAATATGCATGTGGCTAATTCACGGGACAGCAAGGACACCATGCCAGGACAAGCTGGAATGGTACAATCTTTTAAAATAAGACTACAGTGAGAATATGGAGGGTGGAAGATAGAACAAGAACACAGGGAACTTTGAAACTCCAAGTGGGAGCTTCTCATCTCACTGAGGTAGGAAAGAGGGAGCCAGTTCACAATGCTCCACAGGGGAGGTATAATTAAGTCTGACTTCAAACCAGATTTGAAGGACAAAGTAGACAGAGTGAAAAGGAGCAGGTGCGGTCGGCAGCATTTCCAGGTGTGAGGTGACAATGAGGACTAACTGAGGAACCAGGAGAGGGGAGGGAAACTAACATTCAGCAGAGACCTACCATGTGCTAGGTGCTTCACATAAAATTCTCACTTCATCCTCAAATCAATCCTCCACAGTTGATTAGCACTTCACAGATGCAGAGAGGGGCAGAAGACGTGAGAAGTACCATGCTCAAAGCCACATGGAGGCCAGTGAGTCACCGAGATACAGCATGAGCCCCGAAGACCCCACGTGCTTCCCACTTCCACAGTTCTGACAATCCCAGACAGGGATTTGCTAGCTTTTCATATGGAGTAGGTATCTGGTATCAATGTCCACAAGCTACGGGTTAGAAGTCATTTACCTAGGCCCGTAAGTGGATCCATGGACGTGAAGAGCTCTCCAGGAAAAAGACTTGCCATTTTATCTCAGGAAGGTGTGATAAACACACCATCCCCAAACCTAAAGAGCTGTGATTATTCTAGAGAATCCAGTGTTGGAGACACTGGAAGGTATTTGGTCACACAGCTCCGGCACCTCAAGCCTCTCTGGTTAGATACATTGAGCCAGAAAATGTTCTCTCCCGGGTATACTAGTAATCAGTAAAGAAGGGAACTCTGAAGGTAAATCCACTAGAAGGTAAATTCCATGTGAACAGGAATTTCTGCAGGTTTTGTTAATGGATTAAAACAATGCCTGAGGCATGGTAGTTAAGGCAGCTGGATCCCACATAGCCAACTCTATGGTTTGTGTCCCTGATTCTGCAGCTCGAAAAACACACCAGGTACGCGTGTGTGCATGCTCAGAATCTTGAAAGGAAAGAAAAACTGTAGAAAGGATTACAGAGTAATTGTCCCTCTTGGAGAATACTTTCTCACTGCCCACCCCCACCAGCATACATACCTTTGGGCAAAATTTTTTTTTTGAAAAAAAACGCCTGACACATGGTAGACGCACAAATATTTGTTTAACATTTACATAAATCAGATTGGATCACTGATAATTTTGGCTGTAAAACTTCTTGTGCTTTCAGGGTGAAGATAATGGAAAATTATCAGATTAACCTTGTAAGGCATTCCCTGAATGACACTTGAGCATGATCTGTACTCTGAGTATGTTAAAATAAGGTCTATGCAATTATATATTGCTATGTTAGGTACAATAAATCATTATAGTCTTTAAACTTTAGTCTTTAAAATGAAAAGCAACTTTCTCCCCCATCCTTAAGGGCAGTCAATCCCAAATCTCTCAAAATAAAACATTGCCTAAATGTGCAAAGGATCTTCAAAAAGTTCACAGAATATGGGCATTATTTTAAAACCTATGCATGAATTTCAAAATTTTTTTTGCACTGGGCCTGGCAGGTAGCATGGTGGTTAAGGGTGCTGGACACCCACAGGGCTGACCTTGGTTTGAGCCCTGGACCTGGTGGCTTTCTTGCTGTTTTCCCTCCCTCTCTCTCTCTCTCTCTGTCCCTCTCTAGTCAAATTAAAATAAATAAAAGTTAAATAAAATAATTCTTTAAAAAATTATTTTTGCACCAAAATACTTTAACTTCACTTTTCCACAAATTTTTTCAAGTCCCTTCGTATATTAGATAAAACCCGAAAGATAGACATATACTAAATGTTATTAACGCCAACACAATTCGTGTAATTTTCCAAACATGGTTAGACAACAACTTCCCTACATTTTTTTCATTTATCAAAGCCACTGTATGAAAGTATAACAAAAAACACATAAATCACCAGTGTACACAGTTCTGTAACTAGCACCCATCAATTTCTTTCTATTCTTTTTTATTTTTGGAGAGGTTTTTTTTTTTTTTTTTTTTTTTTGCTATAGGGCGCATGCGCTCACCAGACAGAGAGAGACATAGAGACAGAAAGCGAGAAATCACCCCCAGAGGGGATGGTCACACCACAATCCCTTCTCCTCCATTCTCCTCTCGGGATCTTGGGCATGCATGCACACGCGCCCGGCGTGAGTTTTCAGCCACCGGGTCCGGGACGCGAACTGCGGTCGACTACATGGGAGTCCAGCAACATAGCCATTAAGCTAACTGCTGGTTCCCAATTTCTCTCTATTCTAATGGTAACATGCAAATATAAATGAACAACTGGGCCAAAATGGTATGATACTTAGAAAGGGTAAAAGTCCAGACTAAGTATCTTCCTAACTGATGTTCAGAATTAGAACAAAACTAGAGTTAAACACTATCAAATGTAGGTCCTTATTTCTGAAGTTGAATGTCAAATAGGACAATTACTGGGAACCAGCAGTTAGCGTAATGACTATGTCACTGGACTCCCAAGTAGACGACCGCGGTTCGCGTCCCGGACCCAGTGGCTAAAAACTCACGCCGGGTGCATGTGCGTGCGTGCCCAAGATCCCGAGAGGAGAATGGAGGAGAAGGGATTGCGGCGTGACCATCCCCCCTGGAGGGTGATTTCTAGCTTTCTGTCTCTATGTCTCTGTCTGTCTGGTGAGGGCACGTGCCCTATAGCAAAAAAACAAACAAACAAAAAAACTCTCCAAAAAAATAGGATAACTACTGACCCTACAGGTGTCTTCCATACCTATGACTCACTCACTAAGGCTATTCTCAAAAATCCCAGAATCTGTGATAGTTCTTGAAAATTCTAAATTAATCCAGATTCAGGCTGAAGATTAAGTTGTCAAAAATTCAAACAAAATTCCTTTTCAAACTGCTATTTTCTGGTTTCAAAGTTTAGTTGTCCTATCTCCCATAACAACAAAGATTTTCAATTGTGAAGCAAACAATTTTAGGAAGCTCATTAAAAACAAGTCATGCCACACCACCTTCATTTCATCTTTTGAGAAGGTTGCCAGACTGGTAGGAGGACATACAGATAGAGAGAATCCAGGAAATCTTGAGTAGTCTCCTTGTGGCTGGGCAAATTCCCAAGGGGCTGAACAATGATATCTAATTAGCAGGGAAGAATGACCAGGTGTGTCCACCTGCAGGGCAATCTCTAGTGGTGACCTCAGACCAGGTGGGTTTATCTACATTTGCAGCTGATCAAACACTGGACAGGATAACTGACCCACTGCTAGAGGTCCCCACTACACTGAACAAGATCTCTGTAAGGCCAGACTAATGGAATAAAACAAATCTAGTGGTTTTTAAAGCCCCTACACACTAGCTCAAAACCTGAGACAAATTCTTCATCCTAGTCCCAATGCCCTACTGTGTCAAAGGGGGTAATAATTCTGGGCTGGGCCAGTTAATAAAGAACATGAGCAAATGCATTCACAGTAAAGTAGTCATCCTGAAGGTAAAAAATGTCAGTACTGAGACTCTTAGGTATATTGTGTCCACTTTCTAATACTAGAGGCAGGAGTAAATTATTTTTAAAATGTAAACTCTGCCCAGCAATGATGCATGCTGCTATACCACTGTGCTCTGCAGACTGGAACCACACCAGAGGCCCATGCTCAGTTCCCTATCCAACCTAAAGGCCAGGTGCAGTGGCAGGCACCTGCAATCCCAGCAACCAGGGAGGCTGAGGCAGGATTACAAACCAGAGGATGGCCTGGGGAACACGGCGAGATCCTAAAACAGAGCTGGGTAGGATAGCTCCATGATGAAGTGGTAATGCACTGCTCGAGAGAAGCTGGATCCCACATGACAACCACAGTTTGAAGCCCCAGCTCTGACCACCTGAAACACACCAGGCATGCCAACAAGTGCTCAAGAACCAACAGGCTGGAGGATGACAGGAAGGGGGTCATGATGTGACCAAGTCTGTGGAGGATGTGCTCATCTCTACAGACAGAGCGTGCTCCATCGTCAGTAAAGAAAAAGTATTATTTGAATTTAGGAATGATACAGATATAAAAAAAAATTTTTAATAAAAAGCATAAAACAAGGGGACCGGCAGGTGGCATGGTGGTTAAGGTATTTGGACCCTCCCACACTGCCGACCACAGTTTGAGTCCCGAACCTGGTGGCTTTATTTCTTATTGTCTCTGTCTCTCTCTCTCTCTGTATCTCTCTCTGGTCGAATTAAAATAAATGAATGAATAAATAAATAAAATTAAATAAATAATTCTAAAAAAAAAAATACAAACAAAAGAAACAAAGCCTGAAATTTGAAATTTGTACATCATATTCTAAACTAGGTATCTCACCAGGAGAGTGACTAGATTATTAAAGACCTAGAAAAACCATCATCTTAAAACAAATCTCTGCAAAAACAGGAAATGTTTGGCCTAGAGAACTTAACATTTGAAGAACCATTCTGGCAGCTTTGAAATATCTGAGGAGCTAAGCAATCTTTGTAGTCTTAGAAACTGTTCTTAAAAGGGCTTTTGCTGGGAACATTCAGAAATGGCAACTTGCACAGTGGATGTGTCTGGGCTCCTGGAGGAGGAGGAAAATACCCGAATTGTGAGGGTGAAAGTTAGAGCTAGAATAGCTTTGAAGAATATTTTGGGATCTACTGAACCTTACGTGAGAAGGACATTATATGACCTAATGAATGTAGTTGTAACAGTGCGCAAACAGAAAACCACTTCAAATGACTTTGCGTCCAAAATGGAAGGAGGAAATAGTCACTGTCCATCCTCAGCCGCACCGGCTTCTTGTCGAATTTTGGTGAAAATTGACTGGTACCTGCCCTGCTATTGAAGCAAGGAAAACGCTGGAGTTTTGAGATTTGTTTTTGTTTCTGTTTTTGCTATAGGGCACATGTACTCATAGAATGACAGAAAGAGGGAAAGGAAGAAATCACTCCCCAGAGGGATATCCATACTGCAATTCCTTCTCCTCTACTCGCCTGGGATTTGGAGCATTTACGCACACACACCTGGTGTGATTTTCAAGCTGCCAGGTCCAGGATTTGAACCTCAGTCAGTCATGTGGGAGTCTAGAACCTTAGCCACAACATCACCTGCTGACCCCCAAAATGCTGGTTTGAAAGGGATTCATTGAGTTATTTTCTTAGACAGCAATAAACCACATACTTTCTTTTCCTTGTTTTCACTGATACATTATATTCTTCAACTAAAAACTATACTTTCAACTGTTAGAAATCTTTAACACTGTTTATAGGTTGGCTACACTTGCAATTGATCAGATAATCAAATTATAAGAAAAATCAGTTTTTACTTCTGAAGTTTGCTTTTATGTTTTTAAATCTAAGAAGAGATTATTCACTTAAAAATAAAACTGTTAGAGAAAACTCTTTTTGTTTTTGTTTTTTTGTTTTTCTTTTTAGCTATAGGGCGTGTGCGCTCACCAGACAGACAGAGACAGACAGAGAGATAGAAAGCGAGAAATCCCCCCCCCCCGGGGGGGGTGGCCACACCACAATCCCTTCTCCTCCATTCTCCTCTCGGGATCTTG
>NW_006206975.1:713928-715788 GCF_000334495.1 Tupaia belangeri chinensis
CCCCCAAAATGCTGGTTTGAAAGGGATTCATTGAGTTATTTTCTTAGACAGCAATAAACCACATACTTTCTTTTCCTTGTTTTCACTGATACATTATATTCTTCAACTAAAAACTATACTTTCAACTGTTAGAAATCTTTAACACTGTTTATAGGTTGGCTACACTTGCAATTGATCAGATAATCAAATTATAAGAAAAATCAGTTTTTACTTCTGAAGTTTGCTTTTATGTTTTTAAATCTAAGAAGAGATTATTCACTTAAAAATAAAACTGTTAGAGAAAACTCTTTTTGTTTTTGTTTTTTTGTTTTTCTTTTTAGCTATAGGGCGTGTGCGCTCACCAGACAGACAGAGACAGACAGAGAGATAGAAAGCGAGAAATCACCCCCCCCCGGGGGGGGTGGCCACACCACAATCCCTTCTCCTCCATTCTCCTCTCGGGATCTTGGGCACGCACGCACATGCGCCCGGCGTGAGTTTTAAGCCACCGGGTGCGGGATGCGAACCGTGGTCGACTACGTGGGAGTCCAGCGACATAGCCATTACGCTAACTGCTGGTTCCCAAGACATCTTTAAAATGTTGCCAACTCAGAGCAACAAAGGACTGCAAACAGACTTGAACCTCTGTCCGCTAAGTGGGAGTCCAGTGATATAACCCTCTCTGGGTGATTTTTAAGCATACCACATATTTTGAAAATCATTACTGATAAGAAAGAAGGTGTCAATCCAAAGACAGCCTGGATCTTGCTGGTCCCTGTCTAGAAAGCCCAAACTTTGTAAGGAAGCACCTGCTTTCATTCTCAGCTCAAATGTCACCTCCTCATAGCCCATCATTTACCCAACATTTATTTTTAGAGCACATATCCCACCTCATACCTAAAATCATTATTCTTTCTTTTGTACTGCCATAACCTCCATCCCTTCTGAATGCCAGCTTCCCAAGCATGCAGATGTTTTTCCTTTCCACCACTTATCCCTGTTCTCCAGAACAAGTTCCTGAAACAAAGTGATGGTCAAACAATGTTTGACTAATAAAACCAACAGCCCATACCAGGGTTGGCTTTATTGCTACTGTTATTATTTGCCAGAGGCCATGCGGCCTCAAAGGAGACAGATAGAGAGGGAAATTGAGAAACACCTCCCATGGACAACAGTTACACTGCAATCCCTTCTCCGTTTCTCCCTTTCAGGATTTTGGGCACATGCCTATGGAGTTTTTCAGGTGCACAGTCAGCCATATGGGATCCAAGCCATCTTGATCACCATGTCAAGGGCTGGCCCAGGGTTGGGATTTAAATCCAGCAGAAAATGCCTTTAAGTTCTTACACAACTAAATAAACTTCTTAAAGTTCGGTTCAATGTTAATGCAAAAATCTTCAACAAAATATCAGCAAAAGTCGTCCATTGTTTACAGTCTGAGAGAACAAAGAAAAAAAGTGGTAATAATATGAGTATCATTAGGGAACTCATTTAACGGCAAAATCCAGGTCCAATCCCTGATTTTGCACTTTAACAAAATCCCTACCTAAATGATGATTCATACCACAGCCCAGACTGGAAGTGTAAGGTTACAGAACAGCTGTAAACCTAGAAGGCAAAATAAGAGGTTTTGTTTTGTTTTGTTTCACTTGCATGGTCTGGGGCCAGCATATGGCATGGTGGTTAAGGTGCTGGATCCTACACGGCCAGCTGTGCAGTTCGAGTCCCAGACTCCACGTGCATGTGTGCCCCAAATCCTAAGAGGACAATGGAGAAGAAGGGTTTTCAATGTATCCACTCCCCATCCCACCCCCACCCCCGTGTGTGTGTGTGTGTGTGTGTGTGTGTGTGTGTGTGTGTGTGTTTTTTTACTTCCTCTCT
>NW_006206975.1:716383-717719 GCF_000334495.1 Tupaia belangeri chinensis
GTGTGTGTGTGTGTGTGTGTGTGTGTGTGTGTGTGATTTCTTACTTTCCCTCTCAGTCTCTCTCTCTCTCTGGCCATCAAAAAATATATTTTTTTAAAAGGTATGGTATTTTTATTATAATATTTCCACAAATAGTAATCTGGATGAAAATCCCACCTTAATATGCAATTGAAGAAAACTTTCCTCAGAGAGGTTTCTGGGAATGTGATGTTTATTAACAGTGCTCCTATGGGTTCATTATGTGGTTAAAAGTCATCTTTTATTATTTTCAAAAGGCAGTAATTCCAGCATCATCTTTAGAAGAAAATAAAGAGTTTTTACATCAATCAAGATGTAGAAAACTTACACCGAGGGACCAGCAGCGTAATGGCTATGTCGCTGGACTCCCATGTAGTCGACCGCAGTTCACGTTCTGGACCCGGTGGCTTAAAACTCACACCGGGCGCGTGTGCATACGTGCCCAAGATCCCGAGAGAAGAGCAAAGAGCGCAGGAGAAGGGACTGAGCCCTGGCCATCCCCCCTGGGGGGGTGATTCCTCGTTTTCTATCTCTCTGTCTGGGAGCGCACACTCCCTATAGCAAAAACATCTCAAAAAAAGAAAGAAAGAAAGAAAACTTACACCGGGTCTTAGGGACTAGTCATTGGTAGAGAATTCCGAAAAACTCATGGATCTTTTTGCTGGAATATCACGGACTGCTGCTGATGATCAGTTTAGCAGTTTTCAAGCCAGTCCATGAGTAACGTATTTTCTGTGCAAGGGCCTACCCACCTTTGGAATGGCTCCTCTTAGAGCTGCCTTTCAGAGTGGTCGAGGTAAGTAAAGGATAAAAAGTCTATGCTTTTAGCACAGCCTCGCATAGAGGCGGCTTCGGCCCACTGTTTTCCTAAACAGTCTAGAGGCGGCTCAAAGGTAGAAAACCTGTCTTTCCTATTTCCCTCTCCTCCTCTCCATCACCTAACTCAAGCTGGGGGAGGGGGAGCAAGACACACACACACACACACACACACACACACACACGCGCGCGCTGCTCTGTCTGAGAAAATATCCAGTCCTGTGATTACAACAGTTTAAATACCTATTCAAATTACAACACTTTAAATACCTATTCAAACACCAGTAAGAGAAAATAAAGATTCGTATGTTCAGCGCAAAAAAGAACCACAGCTACACTTGGGGACGCGTGGCCAAAGAAAGCTACCTCCGGGAATAAAGAACCCGTTTTCAATCACAGCAAGAGTGACCAGAAAGAAGTGGCTCGCTGGGAAGCGCCTCTCCTTTCCGGGGATGCCGACAATACACCTGTTGTGCGTCGAGGCCACACACTAACCCGCCTG
>NW_006206975.1:718345-718785 GCF_000334495.1 Tupaia belangeri chinensis
GGGAGCAACCGCTCCGGTCCGCGTAAAGACGAAGAGCTGCCCGCGACCCCGGACACTGGCGGCTGGCGGCGTTGCCGCGGAGTAAAGTCCCGTCGCCCCGCGCCCGCGTCCCGGAGGCGGCCTTCCAAGTTTCCTCGCGCTGCGCCCGCGGACCGCGCCTCTCGGGTTCCCGCGAGCCCCAGCTCCCAGGCGAAACCGCCACCGAAACCAGCGCCGAGAGTCCACCCCCTGCACCTCCCCTCCCCTCCCGAGGCGTCGCAGTCCCCGTAGGGATCCCGGGGCTACCGGGAGCCTTTGGCGACGCGCCCGACTCACCCACTCACCGTAGCGGGGCCCGACGCACCAAGTGCGGCAGAAGCCCAGGAACGCGCTCACCTGGCGGGCGCACCTGACGCCGCGCGGGTGGCGAGCGGGCGGCCCGGGACGCAGCTGAGGGCTTG
>NW_006206975.1:718887-721760 GCF_000334495.1 Tupaia belangeri chinensis
TCCCACCTGCTGCGCCTGGGACCAGCTCCTCGGCCCCGGCAGCCTCTCCTAGGACTCCAGCCGTTTCCGCAGAGGGCGGGAGGGAGAGTGGGCGCCCAGAGCAGGCGTGGCGTGCTGGCCTCCTCCCGCGGTGACCCATTCACCTGAAACTCGGATGGGAGGGGGAAGGGAGCGGTGGAGGCGGCGGCGGGAGGATCGGGCCCTGCCCCGCACACCCTCGCGGCGCTCCGAGTTAAAGGAACAGTGTCGCCTTTCGGCCCAAGGACCCAGGCGGAGAGCCCAGGAAGTGCTCTGACCCGCCTCCCCCTTCCCCGTGGCAGAGGGTGGTCCTGGGTCGCCTGGATTGTGCTTGGAGCTCCACCTGCTTTGGGAACAGTGGAGTTGTTTGTCGTGGCGGACTAGGGACTCTTTCCGTCGGTAAGAGGGTTCAAGGTGCCCAGCACTATGAGGAGAAAAAAGGGTCCTCACGGGATAATTTCTGGCTCCCCACATTTCATTAAACTTTTGTTGGAAGAAGTATCGGGATGTATTGCTCCAATGGAAAACTCTTGGAAAAATTTTAAGACATGTGGAAATAGAGGAGCTAGTTTTGAACCTCCGGATTCAGAGAAAGACTACTCGGAGTGGTTAAAATGCAGGTGAACTACTGTGGATAGCGGTGTCAGTACATTTGCCAACAAGAAAAAGTGCAGACTGCAGCTTACACGTCAGCACCCCGATGTAACTGTGGTCTGATTGGCGTCTGCTCTTGGGGAGCTTTAAACTACTTTAACATTCTCTTTGGCTAAAAACAACAGCAACAGCCTTAATCGGGGTTGCTCTTTTCTAACTTGATCTGAATCCTGATTCCACAGGAGTGTTCACTTTAGAAAACTCATGGTCTACACTTCACGATGTGTACATTTTAATGTTTTTGTTGGATTCCAGTGTTTTGTTTTGTTTTGTTTTTGTTTTTTATTTGGACTCCAGGACTTGGTAGTTCTCGTTCTTGCAATTTATCTGCGTGGAAGGCTAGGATTTATACGTCTTAAATCCTACTTCCCTTAGCGTTCCGACCTAGAATGTCAGCGTTGCTAACAAATCGCACCCACTTCTCTGTCCTTAATTAAGGGGTTAGAGATGTGATTCCCCTATACATTAGATCTTAAGGCACAAGTCAATACTTAAGGAAGTAAACGCATTGTATAAATATAAGGTATTTTTAATGACAGCCTTAATGGGTAATTAATCTAATTGGCATTTTTTTTTTCATGACAGTCATTGCTACAATTACTTTAATATGACCATGTAGTTTTTGCATGATGCAGTTTAAATTGGTGTTATTAACACTGGGAAAGTCGGGTTAATCCTCTTAATGTTTGCTGTCAGATTACTGAAATCTCAAAACATTCCACTCGGTTTATAATTAAACAAGGGAACATTTCCTAATACTCTCAGATTTGTAAACACGTCTATTATTTTATAATGTATTTTGACATGTTGTGAAGAGGAGAGCTTAGGAGTGTTTTTCCATTAAAAAAAAAAGCAACATGCACATACCATAACATTCACTCTTTTATAAAATATACATACAATGTCATGGCTTTTGTATATAGTCACAAAGGTGTATAATCATCACCACCATCTAATCTGAAAACATTTCCATCACCCCCAAAATGAAAACACCCTGACTCTGGTCTGAATGTTTGTCCTTTCTGAATATTGACATTTAGTTGCCAATGTAACAATGTTAAGAGATAGAGCCCCGAGACCAGCAGATGGCATAATGGTTATGTTGCTGGACTCCCATGTAGTTGACTGGGGTTCGAGCCCTGGACACAGCAGCTTAAAATTCACACCAGGTGCATGTATGTGCGTGCCCAAGATTCTGAGAGGAGAGTGGAGAACAAGGGATTGTGGCACAACCATCCCCTGGGGAGGGGGGGGTGGATTTCTCACTTTCTATCTCTTTCTGTCTCTCCGGCAAGTGCACACACCCTATAGCAAAAAGAGTCCGGCCTCAATAGCTTGAAAAACACACCAGGTACATATGCATGCATGCCCTAAATCCTGACAGGCTAGAGAATGGAGGAGAAAGGATTACAGCGTGACCATACTTCCTTGGGGGGGGGGCATTTTTATCCCTCTCCCCCTTTCTCTGTCTCTCTCTTTCTGGCATGCACATGTGTCCTCTGGCAATTGGAAACCATGAAGAGCATTCAAGAGAAGAAAAAGATGGTCCCTGCTGCAACAGAAACCAAGAAGAAGGTTACTGCTATGCTGGAAACTCCGAAGAAGAAGCAAAGGAATTTTGCGGAACTGAAGATCAAGCACCTGAGAAGTTTGTTCGAAAGATGGTTTGAAAGGCAAGGAGGAAGCTTATCTATGAAAAAGCTGAGCACTATCATAGGGAATATAGGCAGATGTACAGAACTGAGATTCACATGGCCACGATGGCAAGAAAAGCTGGCAACTTCTATGTTACCTGCAGAACCCAAACTGGCTTTTGTCACTAGGATCAGAGGTATCAATGGAGTGAGTCCAAAGGTTCAAAAGGTGTTGCAGCTTCTTTGTCTTTGCCAGATCTTTGATGGCACCTTTGTTAAGCTCAACAAGGCCTCAATATGTTGAGAATTATGGAACCACATATTGCATGGGGGTACCCGAACCTGAACTCAGTAAATGAACTAATCTGCAAGTGAGGTTATGGCAAAATCAGTAAGAAGGGAATTGCTTTGACAGATAACTCTTTGATTGCTCGATCTCTTGGTAAATTTGGCATCAGCTGCATGGAGGATCTGATTCACAAAGTCTAGGGACCAGCAGTTAGCATAATGGCTATGTTTCTGAACTCCCATGTAGCCAACCGCTGTTTGAGTCCCGGACCCGGTGGC
>NW_006206975.1:721803-726586 GCF_000334495.1 Tupaia belangeri chinensis
GAAAAGAGAATGGAGGAAAAGGGATTGTGGCGTGGCCATCCCCCCTGGGGGGGGTGGTGATTTCTCACTTTCTGTCCGTTTTCTTTCTGGCGTGCGACCGCCCCCATAGGAAAAAACTCTCCAAAAAAAAAAAAAAAAATCTGTACAGTTGGAAAATGCTTTAAAGAAACAAATAACTTCCTGGCCCTTCAAATTATCTTCTCCAGGAGGTGGAATGAAGAAAAAGACCGCCCACTTTGTAGAAGCTAAAGATGCTGGCAATAGGGAAGACCCAATCAACAGACTAATTAGAAGGATGAACTAAGGTGTATACCATGATTATTTCTATAATCTGGTCAGTAAATAAGCAGTGGCTGTTTTCAGACTAAAAAGAATTAGAAACACATCATTCTGCAATACAAAACAAATTGTGTTGGATGCTAAATGTTGCCATACTCAATTTAGACATGTTATATAAGCATATATTGCTACAAAATGTAATTGTATTTATACCAGATATTTCTTGGCAACTCACAGTACTATTGACCATTATTGAACATTATTTGATGAAAATCCTCAGAAACAAAGGAAAGATTATGCTAATAAATAGTTCTATCTTTAGAAGTTCATTTGGGAGGCACATGGAATGTTCACCAAGACAGATTATATTCTGGGTCATACAACGAGTCTCAATAAATATAACAAGTCATTACTGAATCCCATCTGCCTGAAATCTGTCACACAAGTTTTCTCTAAGTATTTGTTGAATGAATGAGTATAACCCTGGTTCCCAAATCCACCATACCTAGCTCTTCTGAGTCTTGTCTATCTACCTGGTAGCCTCCTGCTCTTGTGAAGCCTCCACATTTCTTAATAGCATTCCAAGGTTTACTTCTCTAATACTAGGGCTTAGAGGAAGAAGGAAGAGAGATTAAAATATTTCCACTCTACCACACCTGCTTAGTGAGTGTCAACTGAAAAACTGACATCAAGTATCATATCATTTATTTGTTTTTAGGTCAAATCAATACATTTCTCACCATGGGTAATCTGTTGTAATCAGTTCTTTTAAAATGCTTTACTTTTGGTATTTGAAAAGAAATTATTTTTTAAATTATTTTATTTAACTTTATTTATTTATGTATTTTAATTTGACCAGAGAGGGACAGAGCTAGAGACAGAGAGAGAAAGAAAGTGAGAAAGCAAGCTGCCAGGTCTGGAACTCGAACCATAGTGCCCAACACCATTAACCACCACGCCTCCTGCCAGCCCCTGAAAAGAAATTATTCTAGAGTTCATTAAAAAATAACCAGAAACTTCACCTTTGAGGCTGATGAATGGTTTGACTTACAGTATAAGAATTTTTCAAGAATTATATAATTCCATTTGTTATTATTATTTTTTAAATTTGACAAGAGAGAGACACAGAAAGAGAGAAAGGGAAAGTGAGAAAGCAAACCACCAGGTCTGAGACTCAAACCATGGTCAGCCATGTGGGAGTCCAGTGCTTCAACCACCACGCCACCTGCTGGCCCCACTGTTAGATGCTCTTTAGGTCACTTTTTTCAAAAAGCTCTTCATTCTTGGTATTTTAAAAATGATATTATTTTTCATCATATAATAATTAGAAAATTGACATTTAGAACTGATTCTTCGTTTTATTTGCAGTGTTGTTTTATACTGTTTTAAAGAACTAGATTCCTCACGTTTTATTCAAAGAGAAGAACTGGTAAATGGCTTCCATTTTGCACAGGGGTGACGGGAGATAGGGTGGAGGCATCATCAATGGCTGAATTAGAAATTGGATTGGCTGACATTTCACCCCTTTGGAATTTTCTAAATGCAAACAAGTGTAGTTATTAGGGCATTGGTCATTAACCGCCACTGATACTGTCTCTTTGAACATAGCAAAAGGTCTGGAAAGAGTCAGGCATTCATAAATATTGGTCATCGGAAAAGTCATGACGTATTTTTGTTTGTTTGTTTTTCTAAACAAAAACACGTCATGACTTTTTCAACGACCCAATATTTACTGGCTGGATGAGATTCCTGCAGAATCTGACTGCATTAGTGTTCTCCTATGGATGCTGGTTATGACTTTAAATGGTTGCAGAGTTCGTGGACTTTACAGGTGTGCTACAGGTAAATTTTTTTTTTTGGAGAGGTTTTTGCTATAGGGCCCATGCGCTTGCCAGACAGACTGAGAGACAGAAAGTGAGAAATCAAAGGGATGGCCACACCGCAATCCCTTCTCCTCCATTCTCCTCTCGGGATCTTGGGCACGCGCGCACATGCGCCCGGCGTGAGTTTTAAGCCACTGGGTCCAGGACGCAAACCACGGTAGACTACATGGGAGTCCAGCGACATAGCCATTATGCTAACTGCTGGTCCCAACTACAGACAATTTTGAGACTCCAGAATGAAGAGTTTTATCTACCTCTTCTTATCAAGATCTTTTATTTGAACTTGGAACACTGTTCATCAAAATACACAATTCAGCTTTTACACAAATCTGTTTCAAAGAAAATTCTAATTTGATGGAATGAAGGGACCATGTGTCCCCTGTGGTTCTAAGACAGCGTCTTTTAACATGAGTGTTTGCCTTTGCGCCTAGTCTGATAAATAACATATCACCTAAGTTCTAAGAAAACAAGACAGCATGGGCAGGTCTGATAGCCGATAAACAGGAGGTGGAAACCTGAACAGGGTAAACCCAGGATCCTCTGTTTCAAGAGATTTCCTCTGGCTCTGCCTGCTGGCCTTCCTCTCAGAGTGTAAGTCTTCTGAGTACCTTTCCCTAGATGTACTGTGCGGGCTTTCTGGTTCACCCTGCAGAGGAAATTCAGTCCTTCCTAGGTTTATTTTGTGTGACTGCAGTCTGTTCTCATCAGTAACTCAGTTTTTTTTCTTATTTTATTTTATTTTTGTAAAGGTTTTTTCCTATAGGGCACGTGCACTCACTAGAAAGACAGAGACAGAGAGACAGAAAGCAAGAAATCACCCCCCAGGGAGGATGGCCACACCGCAATCCCTTCTCCTCCATTCTCCTCTCGGAATCTTGGGCACGCATGCACACGTGCCTGTCGTGAGTTTAAGCCACTGGGTCCAGGACTTGAACTGCGGTCGACTACATGGGAGTCTAGCGACATAACCATTATGCTAACTGCTGGTCCCAGTTTTTTTTTCTTATTGATGGCCTCCATGGGCCAGCTCTGTTAACACCAATTGACTTTTCTGTAGCAATCTTTTTTTCTTCTAGTTTTACAGCAAATACATTTCTCACCCAGCTGTGTTGATGCTGGTGGTAGCATATTGATCTGCAGTGCTGGAAGCCACATGGCTGACCACAGATTCAGATCCCCTGTCAACCTAAAATATACATACAGCCAAGATCCTGACTGACTGGAGGGACTATGGAAAAGGGGACCACAGTGTGGCAAGACACTGTCAAGGTACCTATCTCTCAGTCTCTCTTGAATGACCTTTTGTGTGCTCTCTCACACATACAAAATTAATTATGAAATAAATGAGTACATAAATAAAATTATTTCTTGTCTTTATGTTTTCATTATTACTAAAGTTTTTTATGTATTTGCAAATAATTCAGATACCATGGAAGGGAATAAAATAATTTCAGGAACCAGCAGATGGCATAATGGTTATATCGTTGCACTCCCACGTAGTCAACCATGGTTCAAGTCCTGCACACAGTGGCTTAAAACTCACACTGGGTGCCTGTGTGCTTGTGCCCAAGACCCCAAGAAAATGAAGAAGAGATTTCAACATGGCCATTCCCCCTCGGAGTGGGGGTGTGTGATTTCTCACTTTCTGTTTCTGTCTCTCTCTCACTGGTGAGTGCACACACTCTATATCAAAAAAAAAAAAAAAAAAAAAAAATCTTGGGAACAGCAGCCGGCCACACTGCTGGACTCCCATGTAGTCGACTGCGGTTCAGGTCCCAGACCCAGTGGCTTAAACTCACGCCGGGCGTGTGTGCATGCATGCACAAGATCCTGAGAGGAGAATGGAAAAGGGATTGTGGCATGGTCATCCCTGCTGGGGGTGGTGGTGATTTTTCTCTTTCTGTCTCTCTGTCTCTCTCTGTCTTTCTGGCAAGTGCACACACCCTATGAAAAAAAACTCCCCAAAAAAATCCCTCTAAAAAAACAAAAATAAAAATAAATTGCAAAAGTAATTTACCCCTTTTTACAACCAATTTCCATGGCATGCAAAGACAGTAACCACTGTTTGTATGTACAGTCACTTTTTAAAATGATCTATTTAGTAGAATTTTAACAAGAAAATAATTTGAATTTCTAAAAATAATTCAAGTAATATTTCTTCTAATTACAAAAGTAATCTTAGTTGTAGAAAATTCTAGGAGAGCTTTCTCACTACCCACTCCCCCCAGTGTTTCTCTCTGGTCAAATTAAAATAAATGAATGAATAAATACAATTCTTTCAAAATTCTAGGAAAGGGGGCTGGCAGGTGGCATGGTGGTTAAAGGCGCTGGATTCCTGCATGACTGACCAAACATGCAGTTTGGGAGCCAGACCTGACCTGGTGGCTTGCTTTCTCACTTTCCCTTTCTCTTTTCCTCTGTCTTTCTCTGGTCAAATTAAAAAAATAATAACAATGGGACCAGCAGTTAGCGTAATAGTTATGTCACTGGATTACCACGTAGTCGACCACAGGTTGAGTCCCAGACCTGGTGGCTTAAACTCATGCCAGGCGCGTGTGCGTGCTTGCCCAAGATCCTGAGAGGAGAATGGAGGAGAAGGGATTGCGGCGTGGCCATCGCCA
>NW_006206975.1:726641-734635 GCF_000334495.1 Tupaia belangeri chinensis
GTCACACCCCCTATAGCAAAAAATAAATAAATAACCTCTCCAAAAAAAAAAAAATAACAATAACAAATGGAATTAAATAAATAAATAATTCTAAAAAAAATATTCTAGGAAAGCAAGAGTGAATTCATCTGTGGATTCACATCTGAAAAGAATTGTTAACATTTTATAATATAGCCCTGCTAGATTTCTATCTGGTCACATATAATAAAGGCATCCTTTACAAAGATGTGAATGTACTATACATTCCATTTTTCCTTCTTTTTCCCCCTATAGGCATATGCATTCTCCGAGAGAGAAAGTGAGATATCTCACTCCTCAGGAATGATGGCCATCCACGCCGCAGTCCTTTTCCTCCATTCTCCTCTCACGATTTGGGGCATGCACACACCTGCATCCTGCACATTTCTCAAGTCACCAGTGTGGGACTCTAACCACACAGTTGGCCACGTAGGATCCACTGGGCGTGGTCACATCACAATCTCTTCTCCATTTCTCCATCCTGTCAGGATTTGGGGCATGCACAAACACATGCCTGATGTGTTTTTCAACTACTACATCAGGATTCTAACTGTGGTCAGCAATATGTGATCTAGTTCCCTTAACCATGGGCTGGCCCATGAGAGCACCTATTTTGATATTTCCTTTACAAACTTTTATTTTTTTTTTATTTTGCCAGAGGTTATGTGCATTCACCAGAGAGAGATGGAGAGACAGAGGGAGAAAGCACTCCCCTGGTTCCTAGAGGGGTTCGGTCACTGTTGGCTGGAGGTTTCATTCAGGTGCCACATGATCCCCTCCATGGGACAGGTCCTAAAGAAGGTGAGGTCTCAGGTGTGGGTGTGTTGCACAGCTGCCCAGGTGACCCAGTGTGCAGCCAAGGTCACTACCAACTACCACGGATGCGTCTTACTATCCTGCTCCCTAGTACCTGTCCCTACACACTCATTGCCTTGTCCTCCACTCAGGGTGCTTTCATGGAAGCATCAGCCACCTGTCCCCATTCCCTGACTCCTGTCCACCATCTTAGCAATCAACCCCCTCAGAGTTTGTCTAAGTTTCATAACACACTTAAAAGGGCAAATTCCAAGCCAGACTGCCTGAGTTGAAGTCATGCTTCAGACTTACTGGGGGAGGGCTAAGGAGTAGTAGTGGTGGTGTCTCACAAGTAAGTGATCTGTCTCCATTGGCAATCATGAGGATTAACGAGTAAATACATTTAAAGCACTTACATAAATATATGTAAATATATGTGAAGAGACACCACAGGAGGGGCATGCAGGCAAGAAGAGCCATGGGGTCTAGGAGTTAGTAGGTTTTTGGTGACATCAGCGATAGGATTTGGAACTAGTGGGAAGAGAAGTCTGTCTGTGGTGGGCTGTGGTGCTAAGTTGGGCAAGAGGAAGTGGCCAGAGCATTAGTGGTTAAATAACATGGCCTAAATGTGTCTGGGCTTCAGAGAAATGGCATTTACACTCCAGCATTCTACACTGGTGGATTACTGAACTTGTACGTGTGAACCTTCTAGAGGTGCGAGTACAGGGGCAAGGCTGGAGGAGTAGGGCCAATTCCAGGCCAAGTAGGACTTGGATGATACTCCACTGAAATGATTACTACAGTGAAATTTATGATGCGTTTGTATTCAATCAATTAAAATCTACTTTATTCATTTTCACAGAGTTAGTCTCCTTTGGTGTGGAACAGACTTGTTTTGGAATCAAGGAGTGATTTTAAAATGTGATTTAAAAAAGATATTAGTTGAATTTGGATCTATTTTATACTATTTATGGTTTTTAAAAATAGTTGCTAATTTTATTCACTGTATGTATCTTGGGGCATGTGTTTTCATTTAGGAGAGGATATCAATTATTAGAATAGTTCTAAGAGTGAATCTGGTAAGACATGTGTGAATTTTGTTAATTAATTAACATAACGACCTTTATCTTTACAAGATGTACACATCACTTACCAGTTACTGCTTGGGGGCATATCAATTACTACCATAGCTTCAGAAAACACTGATATAATACTTAAATGATGGGCTGGCCCTTTGACACTGAAATTAGGCACTGTGCATTGGGAGCTGGAGCCCACATGGCTGCCCATGATTCGACTCCCAGGCCCATGGCTTGAGAAACAAACTGGATGCACATGTGTGCATGCCCAAAATGCTGACAGGGTGGAGAGACAGAGAAAGGACTATGGTGCAACCATGCTGCATTGGGCGGGTGTGTATGTGTGTGTGTGTGTGTGTGTGTGTGCTTTCTCCCTCTCCCTCACCTTCTCCCTCTCCTCACTCTCCTTCTCCCTGTTTCTCTCTCTCTTTGGTGAGTGCATATGTCCTCTGGCCAGACAAGAATGCTTTTTTAAAAATAGTGCTGAAATGGTAAATAATTTTTAGTTAGCAAAGTGGCAAAAAAAATGAGTTGAAGAAAGACAGGACTGATGTCAATATTTCAGAAACTTTGGATCTAGAATCTTGTGAGACTAAGATCCACTTAGAATCTAATGAAATCCAGCCTTGTGAACATTATCTGTTGGTAATGTAACTATCTTGATTTAAAAATATGATTCTCTCTTTTGCTTTATGAAAACAACAATTAAAATAATTAAAGTTCAAGTTTATTTTGGTGCAAGAAAGTTTTGAAACCCATGCATAGTTTTGTCAATACACATTTCTTGTGAACTTTTTTTTTTTTTTTTTGGAGAGGTTTTCGCTATGGGGCGCGTGCGCTCGCCAGACAGAGAAATAGAAAGCGAGAAATCACCCCCCAGAGGGGATGGTCACGCCGCAATCCCTTCTCCTCCATTCTCCTCTCGGGATCTTGGGCACACACGCACATGCGTCTGGCGTGAGTTTTAAGCCACCGGGTCTGGGATGTGAACCGTGGTCGACTACGTGGGAGTCCAGCGACATAGCCATTACGCTAACTGCTGGTTCCCTCTTGTGAACTTTTTGAAGGCCCCATGCATATACATAAATGTTTAGCTGATGACCCTCGGGCTCCTTTCCTTGAGAAAATGTAAATAATTGTGAGTACAGGGACCAGCACTTGGCATAATGGCTGTGTCACTGGACTCCCATGTAGTCAACTATTGTTTGAGTCCTGGACCCAGTGACTTAAACTCATGCTGGGCACGTGTGCGTGTATGCCCAAAATCCCAAGAGGAGAATGGAGAAGGGATTGTGGCGTGGCCATCCCCCATGGGTGGTGATTTCTCCCTCTCTGTCTCTGTCTCTCTGTCTTTATGGCGAGCACACGCGCCCTATAGCAAAAACCTCTCAAAAAAAATTGTGAGTACAAAAAATCCTAAATCATCAGTAATTTAATTTTTTTCCATAAAAATAATTTCAAGTAGGAAAAAACACAAAACAGCATAACTACATAATCATGTAGATTGTTTTCTTTGATAACATTGCTTCTTTGAAATGGTGTTGAGTTCCTTTAGTGCTTTGAATTAAATTTATTAAAATGATAAATAATTTTAAGTGATTTAAATTTTTGCAATTATTTAAGATAATTTAAATAATTATAAGATTTTAAATATTAAATATATTTAAACATCTATTATTATAAATTATATAATAATTTAAATGATTTAAAATCAAATATTAAAAATCTTCCCCTAAGTAAATATTAAGACAAAGCAGGTGTTCTTATGTGTCCGATGCAGACTGGAAGTGGACCTGGACCAGTGGACCAGTGGACAGAAACCGACGTCAATAGAAAAGTTGACGTCAGTTGTCATGTTTTTATTCTGGAGCAAGTCTGCAGACCTTGTTGCTGAGCCCCAGATTGCCCTGGACCCTTGTTTGATGTTAAATGTGACCCAACCTATCTTCTGCTCAGTTTCTGCCTTCCCTCTTCTGGTTAACGACTGCACAGAATCATGGCCAGCTGGAGTATACAGTAGTTCCCACTCATTTGGAGTTTCAATTACTCAGAGTCCACGATGATCTGAAAATATGAAATCAAATATTCCAAAAATAAACAATTCATAAGTTTTAAATTGCACACCGTTCAGAGTAGTAATATGAAAACCCATGCCACCCTGCTCTGTCACCGGGACCTGAGTCATCCTTTTTGTCAGCATATCCTCACGCACCTGTCAGCCACTCAGTAGCCATCGTGGTTATCAGATTATAAAGACGTAGCAGATACAGGGTTTGGTACTATCAGAAGTTTCAGGCATTCATGGGAAGTGTCAGAATGTATTCCTCACAGATAAAGGGAGACTGCCGTGGTTTCAATTTATGACGGATTTACAGGGACACAACCCGATTGTAAGTGAAGGAGCATCTGTACTGTATAAAGATTGTGTACAAGACTAGCAGGTGGTATGGTGGTTAAGGTGCTAAACTCCCACATGGCTGACCACAGTTCTAGTCCAGGACCTGGCAGCCTGCTTTTTCACTTTCCCTTCCTCTCGCTGTCTCTCTCTTGTCAAATTTTTAAAATAAATAAAATTAAATAATTCTAAGAAAAAACATTATATACAAGGAGTTAGGTTATCAATGCAAGTCAGGGAAAACCTCACAGAATGAAGATATAAGACAAAATAATGGTGGTTTTGCATTATTAAACTTTGCTACTTGATATTGGATACTTTTTTTTTAAGAATTATTTACTTTGTTTACTTATTATCATTTCACATGAGTTTTTGCCAGAGAAAGACAGGCAGAGATAAAGAGAGAGAGGAAGAGGGAGCAAGCTGCCAAGTCTGGGATTCAAACCGTGGTCAACTACGTGGGTTTTGAGAGGTGTTTTTGCTATAGGGCACATGTGTTCACCAGAAAGACAGAGAGAGACAGAGAGACAGAAAGCAAGAAATCACCCCCCCCAGAGGGGATGGCCACACTGCAATCCCTTTTCCTCCATTCTCCTCTTGGGATCTTGGTCATGCATGCACATGCGCCCAGCGTGAGTTTAAGCCACTGGGTCCGGGACTCAAACTGTGATTGACTATGTGGTAGTCCAGCGACATAGCCATTACACCAACTGCTGGTCCCAATAAATATTCTTTTTAAAAAATTGTTATTTTGGAGTGTCATCTTCTATTATTCTATGCAACAGCATTGAACCATTTATTGATGGATCATGATGTGCCATAGGAAGTGTATTTTATATGACAACCAGCGATGACCAGCCGGCTTGGTTACTGAATCAAGAAGAAGCTCCAAAGCACTTCACAAAACCAAACTTGCACCAAAAAAAAAGGTCATGATCTCTATTTGGTGGCGTCTGAGCCACTACAGCTTTCTGAATTCTAGCAAAACCATTACATCCGAGAAGCATGCTCAGCAAATCAATGAGATGCGCCAAAAATGTGCAACGCTGACAGCCGTCATTGTTTAACAGAAAGGGCCCAGTTCTCCACAACACCTGACCACATGTCACAGAACCAGCACTTCAAAACGTTAATAAAGTGGGCTGCAAAGTTTTGCTTTATCTGCCATATTCACCTGACCTCTTGCCAACTGACTACAATTTCTTTAAGCATCTCAACAATTTTTTTTTGGGGGGGAAACGTTTCCACATCCAGCAGGATGCAGAAGATGCTTCCCAACAGTTTGTGGGATCCCAAAGCATGGATTTCTTATGCTACAGAAATAAACTTTGTTCTGGTTGGTAAAAATGTGTTGATAGTAATGATTCCTATTATAGTTAATAAAGATGATTTTGAGCCTAGTTATGATTTAAAATTCAAAGTCCAAAACCACAATTGCTTTGGCACCAACAAAATACTTTGCTATTCTGTTGGGATATTGGTTAACAGATGACAGAGCCTATTTATAAACCTGAATTTTTTTTAATTGCCAAAGGACACATGAACTTACCAGAGAGAGAGAGAGATAAAGGACAACCCAAAGGGGTTGTGGTCATGCTGCAATCCTTTGTCCTCCATTCCTACTTCCTGTTAGGACTCTGAGCATGCTCACATGTGTACCTGGCATGTTTTTGAAGCTGCTGGAGCTGGGACTCCCACCATGGTTGGCCATGTGGGGTCTGGCTTCCTTAAGCACTGTATTCAGTGAGTGCATACACCCTATGGGAAAAATCTCTCTTAAACAAAACAAAACAAAACAAAACAAAAAAGAAGAGAAGAAAAAACTAACATACATCAAAAACTTCTCTGGTGGTGGGAACCAGCAGTTAGCGTAATGGCTATGTCGCTGGACTCCCACGTAGTCAACCGCGGTTTGCGTCCTGGACCCGGTGGCTTAAAACTCATGCCGGGCGCGTGTGCGTGCGTGCCCAAGATCCCGAGAGGAGCATGGAGGAGAAGGGATTGCGGCGTGACCATCCCCCCTGGGGGGTGATTTCTCGCTTTCTGTCTCTATGTCTCTCTCTGTCTGTCTGGCGAGCACCCGCGCCCTACAGTGAAAATCTCTCCAAAAAAAAAAAAAAAAACTTCTCTGGTGGTTATGTGGTTCTTCCTTTATTCATGACAAGGGCTTCTACATGGCAGTCTTTCCGATTTTATTTGATGTGTCTTTGTGAGAAATTTTAAGGGCAAACCAAGGGAAACTTACTATAGCTCCTAAAATGTAGATGTTGACTGACATCGGATTGCTCTAAGTGGTGCGTGTGGGAATTGAATATGAATAGGAATTTTAAAAATTATTTTATTTAGCTTTACTTACTTACTTATTTAAATTTTACCAGAGAGGGACAGAGAGGACAGAAAGAGAGAGAGAAAGTGAGAAAGCAAGCCACCAGGTCCAGGACTCAAACCGCAGTTGGCCATGTGGGAGTCCTGTGCCCTTAACTGTCATGCCACCTGCCGGCCCCTGAACAGGAATTTTTAACTTGCAAAACTACTTGCTCAGAACCTGCCCTATACTGGACCCTATCCTATGTTCTGGAGATAACAGTGGACTCGGGGCACAGAGGGTTTCTTATGGAAGTTTATACTCTAGCTAGGAAAAGTCATACAACAAAGATGATTAAACTGAACAAGAGCAAGATCTCCTCAGATAGTGGCCAGCGGCTTGATGGAACAAAATCAGGTAAGTGGACAGAAAGGACTGAGAGAGGCAGGTGGGAGAGCAGCTGCCTGAGTGAGCAAGTTACAGGAGGGTGCTCTGAAAAGGTGACATTTGAGCTGAGACCTTAATGATGGAAAGGAGCCAATCATGCAAAGATCTGAGCCAAGAACATCTAAGACTGGATTGAGGACCACTCCAGAGATTCAAGGTATAGGAGACTAGAAGAAATGGGAGACTTGGGAGATGAAGTCCAGGGAAGTGGAGGTCAGATAATGGATGCTAAGGCACCACGTGTTTTTGCTTCTAACTGCAACAGGAAGACTTTGAAGGGTTGCAAGTGTTTCTTAATGATAAATTTCTATTTTGGATTTTTGTAGAATTGTGTCAACCTAAGTACTTTCTTGTTTTTCAAGTCATTTTTTGCAACACTGAGTATTTTATCATTAAAGTTTGTAGCTTCGGCATAGAAAGAACTGAACTCAACAAAGACAGCCAGGGTGATCTGAAACCCAATTGATAGGATCTAGAGAAAGGAAAATGACTCCTATTCATCTTCCTACATGAATCTTAATTAGAAAGGGAGGCCTCCTGCCTGAGAGATCCAGTGATCAGATGCAGGAGGGACTACGGGGGTGGTAGGAGATGTTCTACCATAATCACACAGCTATTTTAGTTTTCATGCCTTTTCTGTATTTTCTAAGATTTCTCAGTGAGGCATGTATTATTTCTAACAATTAGGAAAAAAGGGGAAACCAGCCGGTGGTGTGGTGGTTAAGGCGCTGGAAACTCCCACATGACTGACCACAGTTCCAGTCCAAGACCTGGTGCTTTGCTTTGTCACTTTTTCTCTTTTTCTCTGTGTGTGTGTGTGTCTCTCAAATAAAAAATTAAAAAAAAAAAATTGGGACCAGCAGTTAGTGTAATGACTATGTCGCTGGACTCCCACGTAGTTGACCACAGTTCGCGTCCTGGACCCGGTGGCTTTAACTCCAGCCTGGCGCGCCCG
>NW_006206975.1:734648-736973 GCF_000334495.1 Tupaia belangeri chinensis
GTGTTGACGCCCCGGGGCCGGAGATTCGAACGGCGGTCGACTATGTGGGAGTCCAGCAACATAGCCATTACGCTAACTGCTGGTCCCTATACTCAATATTTATACTTCCTTGTTTGACCATTTAGAAGTAATTTTAAAATATGACACTTTTCTCTGAATACTTCAGCCGATCTCTTAAGAGCCAGGATGTTCTTATGTATAACCAACATACCATGAACATACCCAGGAAATAAACATTAATCTTGGGCTGACTGTGTGGTGCAGTGCTAATGCACTGCTCAAGAAAAGCCAGATTCCACATATTGACCTTGGTTCAAATCCCTGGCCTCGTCAGCCTGAAGTATGCCAAGCAGGCTTGCAAGTGCCCAGATCCAACTTGCTAGAGGACTAGAGGACTGTGGCATGAATAGACCCCATGGGCGGGGCTCATCCATTCTCTCCTCTTCTCTCTCCCCTTCTCTCTCTCATGCATGTGCACACACTCTGTTATGAATAAAAGAAAAATACATACCATATATATGTAATCTTATATGATACACAAGACACACATTGCTCCTATTGTCCCAAAAATACATGTTTGTGTATTTTTTATTTTTATTTAAAAATTGTTTTAATTTAATTACATTTATTTTTTTCATTTCTTTTTTTATACATTCAATCACATTATTATTTGGCTTACAAAATGGATATTTCAACAGGTGAACATTTCTCGCTAGTACATTTGATAAAACTACAAAATACCCTCAACAAATAATACCACATTTCTTTGTGCTATTAATGCTTTTCCTCCCTCTTTTTCTTCTAAATGTCCTTCCTCAGACCCTCCTCTTTCACACACACTATTCTGTTATTTACATCTATATAACTGTGTTTTCTATATCCTTTAGTCAATTAGTTTCAGTCATAGAGTACAAACACTTGGTATATATTAAGTGGGGACATACAATGCCTCTCCTTCATAGCCTGGCTTGCTTCGCTCAGCAGTAAATCTTCCATATTCATCCACTTCCTGTCAAAAGCCAGGGTTTTGTTGTTGTTGTTGTTTTTTAATGGCTGAATAGTATTCCATTGAGTATATGTACCACAGTTTTTTTACCCATTTATCTGTTTGAGGGCATTTAGGTTGTTTCCAAGACATAGCAATTGTGAATACTGCTGCAATAAATATCGATGTGTGAGCACTTTTATGATTAAGTATTCTTCTGTCCTTTGGGTGTATGTGTATTTTTTAAATCTAGCTGCTAATCAAGGATCATTCCTCACATTTTATGATTATGTCTCTCTGTTTTTCTTTTTTAGTTTTTGCTATAGGGTACATGCATTTGTAGGAAAGAGAGAAAAAGAGAGAGAGAGGAAAAGTGAGAAAGTACCCCCCAGTGGGGATGATCATGCCTCAATTCCTTCTCTGTTCTCCTCTTGGGATTTTGGACATGCACACACATGTGCCCACAGTGTTTTTCAAGCCACTGAGTCCAGGACTCAAATCATGGAAATGATTATGTGGGATCCAGATGCTTTAACCTCCATACTACCTGCTGACCCCCCATTGTCATGTCCATTAAATATATTTTTTAGAATTGTGTATTTAATTTTATTTATCATTATCATTATTATTTTAATTTGCTATAGGGCACATGTACTCACCAGAGAGAGACAGAGAGAAAGTGAGAAAGCAAGTTGCCAGGTCCAAGACTCGAACCACATTAGGCCATATGGGAGTTCAGTGCCTTAACCACCATGCCACCTGCTGCCCCACCTCTTTAAATCTTAATAAGTCCTATTCCCATGTGTCTTTCATGACATTGCCATTTTTTAAAGAACTCGATTTAGTTGTCTTGTTTGAACATCTCAGTTTGGGTTTGTATTTTCCCTCCTCATTATTAGGTTTAGAGGAAACGTTTGGCAAAAATACGCAACATAAGTGTTGTTGTCATATTTATATGGCATACCATCAGAAGGCTGACTCTATCATATGTTTTCCAGATAAGTGATGATACATTTATTTTCCTGTTTTGTTTTTGTTTTGGCTTTTTCTTAGAGAGAGATTTTTGCTATAGGGTGTGTGCACACCAGAGAGACAAAGAGACTGAAAGGAGAAATCATCCCCCAGGGGGGTGGCTACTCTGTGATCCCTTGTCCTCCATTCTCCTCTCAGGATTTTGGACACACACAAATGTGCACCTAGTATAAGTTTTAAGCCGCCAGGCCTGGGACTCAATGCACCGTCAACTACATGGGAGTCCAGTGAAGCACCGATTACACCATCTGCTTGTCTCAAGTTATTAAATATTTGAATGCTTGGTTCAGATGGTGGCCTCGAGATCA
>NW_006206975.1:737004-749001 GCF_000334495.1 Tupaia belangeri chinensis
ATCACCAAGTAAGTGGTATTTGGTTCTGTGTGACTATTATTTTTCAAACACCTTTCATCCAGTGAAAACTTCCAGTGTCTATTGCTGATCCTTTCTTGGCTCATGATTTCCTGGTTGTTGCATAATGCTTCTTTTCTAAGGCCATCAAACATTAGTGTCAATACTATCTAACACGACTAAGGAAGAAATACAATTTTGGGGACCAGCAGTTAGCGTAATGGCTATTCCATGAAGTTGACCATGCTTGAGTCCCTGACCTGGTGGCTTAAACTCACACTGGGTGCATGTGCATGCATGTCCAAGATCCCTAGAGGAAAATGGAGGGGAAGGGATTGCGGCATGGCCATCCCCCCTGGGGGATGATTTCTCATTTTCTGTCTCTCTGTCTTTCTGGTGAGCACATGCACCCTATAGCAAAAAGCTCTCCAAAAAAAAAAAAAAAAGAAAAAAGAAAAAATACAATTCTTAACAATTGTGAGAGGAAAAAAGGGTGGAACATAGTCTTACTCATAAAAACAATTAAATTTTTATGACATAATTTTCCTTCTGATAATACATTTTTTTTCTGTTTTGTCTTTCGTGAGTCAACTGATTCCATCACTTCCACAATATATGTGTTGTTTATTTATTTACTCAAAAAGGTAAGAAGTCAAAGCCTTCTTTTCCCATAGCACTCTTCCCCTTCTTTTCCCATAGCACTCTTCCCCCTTGTAGTCTAGGAAATGTGGCATACACCCATCCCAATAAAATGGAATGACAGGTAGGTGCAGCATAAGAGGTGGCGATAAGGACACTCTTCTGATGAGTGGAGCTGCTCACTGGCTGTCCCATGTCCCTCCTCCCAGTGACCTGTCCTTTGCTCACTCTAACTCCTCCACCTCTAATGTTCTTCCACCTTTGCGTCTGGAGATTCATATCCTAAAATATCGCCAGTGGTTCAAGACCAAGCTGAGATACCATCTCTTTTATTTATTTATTTATTTTAGAGGTTTTTGCCTTAGGGCACATGTGCTCTAGGGAAAGTGAGAAATCACCCCCTGGGGGGATGGCCACACCGCAATCCCTTCTCCTCCATTCTCCTCCTGAGATCTTGGGCACACATCACACATGCCCAGCATGATTTTTTTTTTCAAGAGTTTTTTTGCAATAGGGCATGTGCATTTGCCAGAAAGACAGAGAGAGGCAGAGAGACAGAAAGTGAGAAATCACCCCCTGGGGGGATGGCCACACCGCAATCCCTTCTCCTCCATTCTCCTCTCGGGATCTTGGGCATGCACACACACATGCCTGGCATGAGTTTAAGCCACTGGGTGCAGGACTCGAACTGTGGTTGGCTATGTAGGAGTCCAGCGACATAGCCATTACACCATCTGCTGATCCCCCAGCATGATTTTCAAGCCACTGGGTCTGGAACTTGAAGTGCGTTCAGTCATGTGAGAGTTCAGTGACATAATCCTACTGCTATACCATCTGCTGGGCCCCATCTCTCACTTTTAAAAAAAAAGAAACACTTTAATTTTGATTTTTCTCTAAAAAATAGTCTCCCAACTCTGCACATATTCCAAAACAAATTTAAATCTTTTGACTGCCTGATGTTAAACACTTCCTACCTGGGTTACATAGGTGTGGGGGGAGGAAGTGCTTCTTTCTTACTGACTGCAGATTCTCTGAGGGTGGGGTCTCCATCTGATTCATCTGCCCCTTCTTCTGATGCTTTGCACTTCTGTTACTTTAATAGAGTAAATAAATGGTATTCAATGCTTCAATACTATTTGTAAGAATACTGGAGTTGAATTATGCTATATTAATGGAAGGTCTACTCTTAATCCCTGTGTTTGTTTTTCAACATGTGCCTTAGAGTAGCAGGTTAACAAGGAGGTTTCCTTTACTCCCTTCCCCTAGACAGAGGGAAAAAAATAACAGGAAACCAACCCACAGAAAACAATGAAGATGAATATCAAATATTTGTTCCTTTCCATACACGAGGAGTTAAGCCTAGTATTAGGTCATCATAGTAGCACTTGAAAGAATCAAAGTTGCTTCCCGCGTTAAGAACTTCCAGTATAGCAATCTGGCTGGTTTTTAAAATCAAAACAGAGTAAAGTTAAAACACAGCCTTTTAACAGAAAGTAAGTAGGTATTATTCCAATGCTCATAATTGTCACCTGGGAGTTGCACTTACCACACTTGTGATCCCGGAAACCGTTCTGATACTACAGGCAGATAAGTTGCTTTCTTACTGTACCCATGGACTTTGTACATTTGCAGGAAATAAATAGAAGATACTATTATTGAGTTCTTTCTGTGTGTCACAGAGCTAGTTTATACAGTTGTCACTGCAATATCTCAAGTTAAATATTATCTGCATACCTGTAGACAAGGACCCTGAGTCTCATAGATGTTAACAAATTGCCCCAGGCTCAGAGTCGTGGTGACCCAGTGGCAGTGCAGTGCTATGCAATGCTGGAAGCCCTGCGGAAGATTGCTGGTTAGTTTCTGAGCCAATGTGGACACACTGAGCGTGTGCACATGTGCGTGTGATCCTGACTGACTGGGGAGGCTGAGGTTCATGGTGTGAGACCCTGCCTAAATCACAAAACTAGAAAGGGATAAAGTTAGAATTCAAAAAACTATAGCCCCCATGCTACCATAGAATTGTGTTTATTATTACTTTCAAAAAGAGATTTTTGCTATAGGGTGCATGTACTCGTCAGAGAAACAGAGAGACAGAGACACAGAAAGCGAGAAATCATTCCCCAGGTGCAATGGCCATGTCACAATTCCCTCTCCTCCATTCTCCTCTTTGGATTTTGGACACACACACACCTGGCGTGAGTTTCAAGCTGCCAAGTCTGGGATTCAAACTGTAGTTAGCCATGTGGGAGTCCAGCAATATAACCATTACACCATCTGTTGGTCTCACATTATTTTTTTAATTGCCAATACCTACCAGAGGGAGACAGAGAGACCAAGGGAGAGAGAGAAAGCATCTCCCAGTGTGGCATGATCCCGTTGTTATCTTTTCCCTTCCACCTCCATCTTGTCAGGATTTGGGGCACACGTGTATGTGCACCTGACATGTTTCTCAGGCTGTGCAGCTGGAACTTAAACCTTGACGTAGGCTACATGGGATCCAACTTGTTACTTTGACAACTAGGCCAAGAGGCCAGCCCAGGACTGTGCTTACTTAGGTGTCTGCCTTCTACAACAAGCTGTGAAGTCTTTTTTTTTTTTTTAATTAAAAAAAAACTTTGTAATTATTACTTGTTTTAATTTGACCAGAGAGAGAGAGAATGTGAAAAAGCAAGCTGCCAGGTCTGGGATTAGAACC
Source organism: Tupaia belangeri chinensis (assembly GCF_000334495.1). Classification (NCBI taxonomy): domain Eukaryota; kingdom Metazoa; phylum Chordata; class Mammalia; order Scandentia; family Tupaiidae; genus Tupaia; species Tupaia belangeri. The sequence goes on from NW_006206975.1 coordinate 740,336, forward strand.
ACAGTCAGCCATGTGGGAGTCCAGCTTCTTTAACCACCATGCCACCTGCCAGCCCCCAAGCTGTGAAGTCTTTATGTCCACAACACCTACCTAAATGCTTGTTGCATGAGAACTGTGTACAACAGAATACCTCTCAGCTCCCATTACCCCTTTCTTCTTACCTCACCAAATCTGCACATACACCATTATATGGTTGTTTGGCATTTGAAGCAAATTGGAAAGGTGAAAAAGCTTGATAAGAGGGTGCCTCATGAGCTGACAAAAAATTTTAAAAATCATCATTTTAAAGAGTCGCCTTCTTGGAGCCAGCAGCTGGAGTAATGGCTATGTTGCTAGACTCCCATGTAGTCGACCGCGGTTCGAGTCTCGGTGGCTTAAACTCACAGCAGGCATGGATGCCTACGTGCCCAAGATCCTAAGAGAAGGATGGAGGAGAAGTGATTGAGGCATGGTTTTCAAAAGAATTATTTTATTTAACTTTATCTATTTATTTTAATTTTACCAGAGAGGGACAGAGAAAGAGAGAGAAGAAAAGCAAGAAAGCAAGCCACCAGGTCCAAGACTCAAACCACTCTCGGCCGTGTGGAAGTCCAGTGCCCTTAACCACCATGCCATTTGGCGGCCCTGGATTTCGATTATTTTTTTACCCCAAAATAAACTCATATTTTAATCACATTTACCACAGACTTTTTCAAGTCTCTTCATACTATATGACAGTTTATATTGTGTCGCTGTTTTGAAGTTTACACATAAAAAATGTCAATGTTCATATAAAATGACAGAATTTAAGTAACTTGTCTGTCTTTACAATAACAGTACTATATTTGTCATTTGGAATCTCTATTGAAATATACAAACGCAGAAATATGTACACCACAGGAAGTTCAACTTCCTTTAGAAGTTTATTCTTCAAAAGAACATGAACAGCTGAGTCCGTGTGTGAGGAAAGGGACAACTCTGTACTGAGTTTTCTGAATTAACTTCTCTGTGAAATACAATGCTTATTGTGGATAAGTAATTAAACTGTGTTCATTTGAGACTTCTATATAAATTTCACAAAACCGCCAGCAATTGTGTAGAACTTAAACCAACACATTGTTTTTCCAGGGGAGACTATTTCATTGCTGACCTGGTTTAGAGTTTCCAGCCCACAGTGACAATAAAAATCAGAGAGACTTAAATCAGTTTTATTTATGTATTTAAGCTCTCTATAGACAGCACACGCCTTTACTGCCTGCCCCAAAGCAGACAGCCTCTCCTACCACCTCACCTTCACACACTGAGATGAGTTCAAGGCAATCCTATATGGGTTGCAATTTGAGACTTTATGGCACAAGCAGGAGAGAGAGCGTTTGAAGGACGCTGCACAAACTCAACTGTGTTAAGAAAAAGAGTCTTGAGGCCAGCAGTTGGCATAGTGCTTACGGTGCTGAACTCCCATGTGGTCGACTACGGTTTGAGTCCTGGACCCAGTGGATTAAAACTCATGCTGGGTGCGTGTACATAAATACCCCAAATCCCTAGAAGAGAATGGAGGAGAAGGGATTGTGGTGTGGCCCATAGCCCCTGGGGGTGATTTCTCACTTTCTGTCTCTCAGGTGAGCACACACGTCCTATAGCAAAAAAATAAACAAATAAATAAAAAGACTCCTGATGCTGTGGAGAGAATGGATTGGGGGAGTCTGTGGTTTGAGACTGATTGATAATTATAACTGCTTTTGTGTACATCATTAAAAATCTGGCACTTCCTTGACCACCAAAACTTGCAAGGGTTCTGAATTCTAAGTAAGCTGATGTCTAGCTTGCCACGTCCTCATTTTTTTAAAGAGATTTTTGCTATAGGGTGCTTGCGCTGTCTGGAGAGACAGAGACAGAGAGACAAAAAGTGACAAATCACCCTCTGGAGGGATGACCATGCCATGATCCTTTCTCCTCCCTTTTTCTCTGAGGATTTTTGAGCACACGCTCACACGTGCCCGGCGTGAATTCAAGCTGCCAAGTCCTGGACTCAAACCTGGACTCGACTACATGGGAGTCCAGCAACATAACATTACGCCATCTGCCAGTCCTGCCACGCCCTCTTTAATCTCATTCTGTGCTGTCTTCTGGACTTGCCTTTCATCTGAACCCCACATCAGATGTGGCACACACTGTTTTGTAAACCTAGCTCGGGGCTCTGCTACCGTCTTACCTCCTTTCAAAATTGCTCTGGCATTCCAACCTAGTAGCCTCAGGGATGCTGCCTCCTCAGGATTCGCTGCACTCTGTCAATCCTGGTATAAACTATGGAAAAATGTTTACGAAAAGATAAGCACTGTGGAAAGGTAACAGTACACTATCTCTTAATTTGTTGTTTATTTATCAAGTTCATTTATTTCATGAAGGAGAGATAAACAGAGACAGAGATACAGCACTCCCAATACTTGATCCCATAATCCACCCCCCAGCTTAGGCAGCGCTAGATTTTGGGTGTGTCCAGCACTCTCAGGTCTCTGGTTGCAAACCCAGGAACTTCCTCCACCCAGCGAGGATGGTCTTCTTTACCAGTGCACCACAGCGCGGCCTCCTTGAACTATTTGTTTTTAAAAGATGACCAAGATTACATTCAATCAATTCTGCACCTCCATGCTGACCAATGAATCAACCATATCAACTTTCTCTTCAGAACTCTTTTACTAGACTAAAAAAGTAGCAGAACAAAGATCAGCTTAAATAAGCTTCTACAATGATTTTGTGTGGTACATTAGGGTGCAACAGAGCCTTTTAGGAAGCCTTTTTTAAAAAGCCAATTTCATGGGAACCAGCAGTTAGCGTAATGGCTATGTCGCTGGACTCCCACGTAGTCGACCGTGGTTCGCGTCCCGGACCCGGTGGCTTAAAACTCACGCCGGGCGCGTGTGCGTGCGTGCCCATGATCCCGAGAGGAGAATGGAGGAGAAGGGATTGCGGCGTGACCATCCCCCCTGGGGGGTGATTTCTCGCTTTCTGTCTCTATGTCTCTCTCTGTCTGTCTGGCGAGCGCACGCGCCCTATAGCGAAAATCTCTCTCAAAAAAAAAAAAAAAAAAAGCCAATTTCATTAACATTACTTAAAAATAGTTTTCAAAGAGTTTTTTGTTTGTTTGTTTGCTATACGGCCATGCGCTTGCCAGACAGACAGAGACAGAAAATGAGAAATCACTTCCCAGGGGGGATGGCCATGCCACTGCAGTCCCTTCTCCTCCATTCTCTTCTCGGGATCTTGGGCACGCACGCACATGCACCCAGCGTGAGTCTCAGCTCCAGGACTTGAACCACAATGGACTACATGGGAGACTAGCGACATAGCTGTTAAGCTATCTGCTGATTCCCTTACAAATAGTTTTATACTTGGCAATTAATGGCAACAGTAAATAATGACTTGAACATGGGAAGAAACTGTGGGCCTGATTCATACTCCTCCAGCAAATCCATGCCTAGTGATCCTAGGACTAGGTAATGAGTATCCCTTACCCCAAATACTTGAGACCAGGAATTTTTTTTGGAATATTTGCATATGTACAGTGAGCTATCATAGAAATGGAACTCAAGGTCAAACACAAAATTTGTCTCATATACACCTTAGACACACAGACTGAAGGGATTTTTATATAGTATTTTTGTATTGCATTGTTTGGGGACCATCACACAAGGTCGGGCAGGATTTTCCACTTATGATGTCACGCCAGTGGTTTAAAAGTTTTGGGTTCTGGCACATTTCGAGTTTGCGGATTGGTTAGGCTCAACCTGCATTCTGTTAAGTCTCCAAGGTGGAGCTCGGGTGCTACGGTGGCTGCGTACCGCACCCCCACCGCTGTCACCCTCACGGGTGGCTTTCGGATGCTGAGGAAGGGGTGCCCGCGGGTCAGCCCCGGAGCCCGTTGCATGGTGCTGGTGTCCACGTGCTCTCTGCTCGCAGCCGAGGGCGAACTGTTACTTAAACATAAGTATTACCTCACCCTTAGTGCTGGAGAATTCCTGAAAGGTCAAAATACTTTCAGACTTCTCTGAATTCTTCAGCGCACTCTAATATTTACACGGGGCACGTCATACTTCTCGAACTGCTTCTCCAACCCTCACATTCTTTCAAGCCAGCTGAAGACGGCTCTCCTTTCAGGGAGGTAAGGTAGGCCATTTTCACCTTTCTCCAAGATCTCCTCTGTCCTCTCTGCCACCCCTTCTGCCCACATCATATACCCTGGACTCAAAATCTCAGAGGAAGGGCCTCTCCAGGCTTCTCGGGCTTGGCTATTTATGTTCCGCTTGCACCCAAGAGGCTGCTCACTGATCTAGGGAGGACAAATACAGGAGTTCTTTCTTTTTATTATTTATTATGTTTTAAGTTTACTTATTTATTTCTTCCATGAGAGCGAGAGATAGAGAGACAGCACCCCCAACAGGGTCTTGACGCTGTGATCTGCCCTCAGTCTCACTAGCCCTAGACAGCGGGCACCCACTAAGTACAGTCCCGCCTGCTTAATGAAGTTTCCGTCAGCCACAAACTGCATAGGAGATGGTGGGCTCGGCTAGCCGGTGGCTTAGTGATTAGGGTAGCCTACGATTCTTTATTTTTTTAAAAAGTGTTTCCTTATTACAAATGCATATTCAATGTAGAAAAGTTAGATTTTATAGAAAAGAGGGATCAGCAGGTGGCATGAAGGTGAAGGTGCTAAACTCCCACATGACCAATCACAGTTCAAGTCCAGGACTCAGGTTTGACAATCACCCTGGGTGCATGTGTGTGCCTGCCTAAAATCCGGAGAGGAGAATGGGGGAGAAGGAATTGCGGTGTGGCCAGCTCCCCCTTAGGGGGGTGATTTCTTACTTTCCCTCTCTGTCTCCTCTGGTGAGCACAGGTACCCTATGGCAAAAAACAACAAAAAGAAAAAAATTACAGAAAAGAAAAATAATGCATAGCATCACCAGCTCAGAAAAGACAGCTGTTAACATTTTGGTGATTTCTGTTAAATGATTTTTTCTGTGGTGGGTACTTATAAATCTGTATGTGTATACAAATGTCATACACACATAATACGCATAATTCTATCTAGATTGTGCTGTATCTACCACTGTGCCTCCTTTTTTATTTAGAGCTGACAAAAATTATATTTAACTATTGGATACAATGTGCTGCTTATGCTCTCTTCTTTTTCCATCCAATATTTCATGAACTTAAAATTTTATTTATTTAATTTTTTTAAGTTTTTGCTATAGGTCATGTGCATTTGCCCAAGGGAGACGGAGAAAATGAGAAATCACCCCCACCCCCAAGGGATGGTCATACCACAATTCCCCTTTTTCCATTCCCCTCTGGGGAATCCTCTCAGGATTTTGGGCATGCATGCACATATACCTGGTGTGATTTTCAAGCCATCGGATTCAGGACTTGAACTGTGCATTCGGTCATGTGGTATCCAGCCTTAGCCCCTGTGCCACCTGCTGGCCCTATTTCATGGACATTTTACCGTCAATTTAACTTTGTTCCAAAAAACTTGATTTGTAATATTCCATCATAGAGATATTCTGTATGTTACTGACACTTCCTATTGGCAGAGTCTTTTCATTATTTCCAGCTGTGGAAATAAATTAAGACCACCCAGCTGAGAACCACTGAGAGCTCTTTATTCAGAGCTTGCCGTGGCAAGGGCATCCACCACCATCAGATGTGCGTGGCAGAGACCCAACGGCAGGCAGAGGAGGTGAGAAGGGGAAAGAGGAGAAGGCTCGGGTGTGCCCTGAGAGGAGGTTGCTGTCATGGGAAGCTGGAGGTGGGTAATTGTCTACACAGGGCCTCATGTGATTGGTTAGGGGATACTCTGGCTTTGTCTGGTTGGTCCTAAGTGAGAAGGGTAGGGAACACAAACTAGAGAAGCTGACTGTCGTTGATCAAGTCCTGGCCACTTGGGGTAGATGGTTACAGAGATTGAATTTTGGCTTCCTGGACCTGTTGCTGCAGAATGTGGGTCAAGGTTCTATTTTTTATATGTGGTCTGTGTATTCAGTTTCTCACAGCGCGTGTGTATTCATATATACGTTTTCTGAAGCAACACTGATGAACACAATTGCTTGTCGCTCTTTGCATGTATCTGTGAATTTGTCCTTGGGAATGAACTCCTAGAAGTGAGATTGCCAGATTAGAAGTTATACCTTTTTTTTTTTTTTCTTGAGAGAGATTTTTGTTATAGGATGCATGAGCTTGCCAGAGAGACAGAGAAGACGGAAAGTGAGAAATCACCTACTGGGGGATGGCCATGCTGCAGTCCCTTCTCCTCCATTCTCCTCTTGGGAGTCTGGGCGCACACACACATGTGTCCAGGATGAGTTTCAAACCACTGGGTCTAGGACTTGAACCATGGTCAGCCATGTGGAAGTTCAGCAATGTAACCATTACACCAACTGCTGGTCCCAGAAGGTATACCTTTTTAAAGAATTATATTACATTTTGACATTTTAGCACTGGAAATTTTGTTGGTTTACCAACTTCTACTCTCAACACCTGTGAATGATGAGCCTTGTTTCCCTCTCACCATCAGGCCAGAGGATTCCAGTGTTAACACAGCTCATCTGTTATTCAAATAATAGCAATAAGCTAACCAACCAACTATCATTATGACATTGCTGCGTATCAGCAATGTGTTACACTCTGTAGCTGGTGTGGAAGATAGATACGAAGCTTAGTCTAGCCAGAGACTGACAAATGAATACATAAAATAGATCTTGGGGACCAGAAGGTGGTGTGGAAGTTAAGATGCTAGAACACATATGGTCAACTGCGTGGTTTGAGTCCCGGACCTGATGGCTGAAAATCACTCTGGGCACATGCGCTTGTGTGCCCAAAATCCCAAGAGGAGAATGGACTATGGTGTGGCTAACGGATTGTGGAATTGTCCTATAGTAAAAAACTGAAAATAAAAAAGACCTCGGGCCCAAATTCTTCTATAAAATGAAAGTTACATGAACTCTCTGGCTCCAACATTCTGTATATTTATGGAATCAAGAGAATAATAAAAGTGATCTCTTCAGCTCTGACTACAAATGGGGCAATAGAAGTACTGTAGGGGGAGGCCGGCAGGTGGCGTGGTGGTTAAGGGCACTAGATTCCCACATGGCTGACCACTGTTTGAGTCCTGGACCTGGCAGCTTGCTTTCTCACTTTCCCTCTCTCTCTTTCACTCTCTCACACACACATTCTTTTCCTCTTGGTAAAATTAAAAGAAAGAAGAAGGAAAGAAAGAAAGTTAAATAAAATAATTCTCCTAAAAAAAATAAAAGAAGTACTGTGTGGGTTGAGTGGTGACTGGTGAGGAGTTAAATAAGCTGGGCATTCAGTGAAAAGCTTTAATATAAGGCCTATTAAGACTAATGCCCTGTAAGCAGAAATGAGCTTTGTGCATGTGGGAAGCTTGAGGATCTACCTCAGGCCCCAGTTTCCTCAATTGTACAATGGGATAACAGCTCCCACACCAAAGAGTTGATGTTAGGATTTAGTGAGATGCCATGGGTGCTGGATGTCTCCAGACCCATTCTCCATCTTTTCCACCCCGAGCTATGGGGCTGACCTGGGCAGACCACATCATGAGACTCCTTGCCTCTGCCTTCCAGTTGGGTTCAGCCAATGAGATGTATCTGCAGGACATGGGAGAAGAGGAAAATGAAGACAGTATTTATTCCCTCAATGTCTTTCCTGAGAGTCTCCATGGGTTGGATACGACTATGGATTCTTGGACACTACTCTAGACTGGTCAGAAAATTCTAGGGACATAAGACCAGCAGATGGCATAATGGTCATGTTGCTGGATTCTCGCATAGTTGGCTGTGGTTTGAGTTCCAGACCCAGTGGCTTAGGACTCACACCAGACACATGTGCATGTGTGCCCAAACTCCTGAGAAGAGAATGGAGATGGGATTGCAGCATGGCCAACCCCCTGGGAAATAATTTCTTGCTTTCTGTCTCTCTGTCTCTCTGGCGAGGAGGGAGAAGGGGACCAGCAGGTGGCGTGGTGGTTAAGGCCCCAGACAGTCCCACATGGCCAACCATGGTTCAAGTCCCAGATCTGGTGGCTTGCTTTCTCACTTTCCCTCTCTCTGTGTGTCTCTCACTGGTCAAATTAAAATGAATGAATGAATAAATAAAATTAAAAAAAGAAATTCTAGGGAGGAAACTGAGAGTCTAAATGATAGCAGGTGGCCCAGCTGCAGTGGCACAAGCTATAGGGTGCTGCTATACAGAACTGGAGCCACATGGGAGGCTTGGGTTTGGATTCCAGTCAAGTTTAAAAAAATAGACCCTGTGGCCTGCACCTATCATCCTAGCTAGTTGGGAGGCAAGAATGGAAAGATCATGACATATCGTTGGAGGTCCCATAGCTTAGTGCGTAAGGAAAGCCAGATCCCACGTGGTCAACTATGGGTTGAATCCTGGCTCCAGTGGCTTAAAAACACACTGGGGATATGTGTGTGCCCCAAAATCTTGACAAGTTAGAGAAATGGAAGACAAGGGATTACAGCATGACTATACCCCACTGGGGAATGCTTCCTCCCTCTCTCCCTCTTCCTTCTCTGTTCTCTCTGGAGAGCACACGAATCCTTTAGCAATTAAAAAAAAAAAAAAAAAGCCTCTTCCATCCCCTCCTCACTCTCTTTCCTGTG
>NW_006206975.1:749293-750989 GCF_000334495.1 Tupaia belangeri chinensis
GAGAGCACACGAATCCTTTACCAATTAAAAAAAAAAAAAAAAGCCTCTTCCATCCCCTGCTCACTCTCTTTCCTGTGCAAATAACTAAATAAATAAACTGATAGCAGCACCCCATGTGACTCTGGTAATCACACCAACCCCTTTAAGGGGCCAAGCAGAGGCATAAAAATGAGGGTCATGATCCTTTAACTCCCAGCATTTAGAATTAAAGGCAGTGAGAAAAAAGAAAAATAACCCATATTCTGACTTATATCACTATTGCTTTGATTCGCCTGTTTGGGTGGCCTCCTACTTATGGGACCGTGCAGTATTGGCCCCTTGCCTGGCTTCTGTTCAACATCATGTCATGTTTGCTCATAGCAGTTCGTTCTCTTTTTATTGCTCTGTGGTGTTCCATCATGTGACTGCACACAAAATAGGGAAGGGCTGGTGTTTTTCACCCATTCCTAACAAACAGCATTTTCCTCACCTGTCACGCAACCTTCAGCCTCCTCTGCTATGCATCAGCAAAGAGCATTCACTGGCATGAATATAATGTGAGAGTAAAAGTGTACTTAATGAATAATTGCTAATAGTTTGTGATTTTACCGTGGGCAAGGGTGCTGTTCTACGGGCTTCGTAAGTTTCATTTTCCTTCATCATTACAGAAACTTGGGGGAGTAGGTGACATTATGATCTCCACTGTACAGTAAGGAAACGGAGGCGCAGCAAGGTAAAATAACTTGTGTAAGGTTATCCCGCAAGTGGCATTGCCAGGATTCGGACCCAGGCTCAGTACTCTGGACCACTCTGCTATACAGCTTCCACCACAGGTCACGGGCGTGTGGCACACCAGCGATTTTATCAAAGAACAGAACATGGCTGTGTGTCGGGGCAGAAGAAGCAAAGCACTGAGCACTGGGCACAAGTGCTCGGCCCTGTTGGACGGACATCTCAAATGGACAAGGGAAGACCAAGGGGGAGACTCTTCCAGCCTGGATGTGAGCTGCTAAGGAGGCGAATGTCACTGGGAGGAAGAGGAATTCCCACAGTGCAATCATTCAGCGCCAACCTAGCACACGAATAGGCAACGACCTTTCAGTGACAGTGCCACTATGAAAGCACCTCACGCTTGTGAACATACAACATGCCTGCGTCAAACGTCGCCAGTCCTATTTTTGCTGTCCGTGATCTCCATACTTTCTGATTTCAGACCTTTAATCCCCAGGGTTTCTAAGAAAATCCTGGATATCACTACTAATTCCGTGAACGGCCGCAGACCGTTTCCATCACGCTCTTGCATCTGAGGGGCTGACTCACAGGGCAGGCACCCCAAATTCTTGGGATAGAGTTCTGAATAGTTTCCTGGTTTAACTTGGGTTTGCCCTTGGGCAATAACAATCCCCAGAGTACACTTGAATATTAACAACGCTGGCAGGGATCCTCGAATATTAACCGCATGGGCAGATTTAAATAGGGAAGGGTTGACACTTTTCACACGTTATTAACAAACAGTATAGCACAGCATGCATGCTTCAGCCTCCTGCCCTATAAAAGAACAAAGAGAAGTCACGGGCATGAATTTAACAGTGTTAGAATTAAAAGGGTTTTTTTTAATTAATTAATTTTTATTTATTTAAATTTGACCAGACAGAGAGGGAAATTAAGAAAGCAAGCTGCCAGGTCCAGGACTTGAACCAGGGTTGGCCCTATGGGA